>NW_025765170.1:0-270000 GCF_003918875.1 Haliotis rubra | reverse complement strand
AGAATTAGTATTTCATATTAATGTATTCATATTACTTTAACGGCCTATGCTCATGATGATGATCTGGATTGTCTGGTCCAGACTCGATTATTTACAGACCTCAGCCATGTAGCTGGAATATTGCTGAGTGTGGCACTGAACAACGAACTGACTGACTGACTGACTGAGTTTAGTTTTACGCCGCTTTTAGCAATATTCCAGCAATATCACGGCGGGGGACACCAGAAATGGGCTTAACACATTGTGCCCATGTGGGGAATCGAACCCGGGTCATCGGCGTGACGAGCCAACGTTTTAACCACTAGGCTACCCCACCGCCCCCCTGAACAACAAACAAACAAATAATATACTCATGCCAATAATGGTTGTCACACCCCCCCTCCCCACCTCACCCCCTCTCCAATTAAAAAAACTTGAAGGGGGTGACAAACATTATTGGCATGAGTATATAATAACATGTTTGTTATCATGGTAGCTCCACCCCTCCTTCTACCGACCCTCCACTGTTTAAGTTCAAGTTTGAGCTTAAGTCCAGAGGCCCAGTTGACGTAAGACGCTGAGCGTTTCGTACTGAAACGGAAACGATTGTTGGTTCGAATCCCGGGTCACCCTTGGGTTTGACCAAAGTGGTCAGCATCTAAGATCTGCATCACTTTGGTTGTCCTCACAAGACGACGCGTCATTACATCACTGAAATAGAGTTCAAAGCGGAAGTAAGACCTCACTCACCGTCATAGTGAGTGAGTGAGTTTGGTTTTACGCCGCTTTTAGCAATATTCCAGCAATATCACGGCGGGGGACACCAGAAATGAGCTTCACACAATGTACCCGTGTGGGGATTCGAACCCGGGTCTTCGGCGTGACGAGCGAATGCTTTAACCACTAGGCTACCCCACCGCCCCACTCACCGTTATAACCAGGTCTCCGTACATTTCACAATGCCTTGAAGATACCACAATGATGCCTGTATTTTTGTGTGTAGACTATTTCTGAATGTTTGTCTGTTGTTGAACGTCTCACTCAGCAATGGTCCAGCTATGTGGCGGCGATCTGTAAATAATCGAGCCCGGACCAGACAATCCAGTGATCGATGTTATGAGCATCGATATATGCAGTCGGGATACGACGACATGTGTTAACCAAGTGAGCGAGCCTGACCACCAGGACCATTGAATCGGGGACTCTGTACTGTGTCTGTAGCGTGCTATAAACTGGCATCATTCGAAATGAGCACAAGCGGCAAACCGGTCTATAGCGCAATAACCCCGAAGCTAGTAGATTAAGTTACGATCTGTACAGAGTAGGGCTAATCACTGATCCATCCTGCGCATGTGGAAACCCATGCGAAAATGCTCATCACTACTTCTTAGAATGTTCTTTATACAATCAACATAGAAAGATCATGCTTAAAGCTATTCAAGATGTATGTGGTAGTAATTCTGTGATTACATAATCTGTTATTTTAAACGGCATTGCAGATCTGACAAATCATAAAAATGAAATTATATTCAATAATGTACATCAATATATATGCAAATCTAAACGATTCCAGTAGTCTTCTCTCTATACACCTTTTGTATTATAGCATTTTCCCCTGTTATCTTTCAGTCTTTCTCTGTCTCTGTTTCTAATAATTGCTTGTGATGTAATTAGTTATTGTAAATATCTTCGGAGAGGGGTTTAATAAGTTGAACGAACTTGTCCCCGATCCTTTTCACATTGTGAATAAAATATGTTTAAACTAAACTAACCCCGAACATGACGTAAAACCTTATTTTTTAAACACACACACACACACACGCACGCATGCGCGCACACACACACACACACACACACACACACATCAGCAGCACTTGGATCAATATGCTGGGGATCGTTTGTAGCCCCGATCCTCCCTATAAGACCGACAACAATGGAATGCAATGTGTTTTTGTGACAGGCAAACAGGAAGTGTATTTACACTGTTATCTATATATACGTCATATCAGATTATGAAAGTGACTTTGGAACACCACACGAAAACGTTCTCTAAACAAGATGTGGCCTCGTTGGGGATGACACGACAAGGTTTGGGAAAACACAGCTGTTGGAAAAAAACAACATAATGAGAATTTCATTTCTTGTTTTATCGTCATGATGGATCTGGAAAAAGCACAGTTGATAAGTGATAGCTATCAGCTTACGATTCGGATGTACAACGAAGGGTTTGGGCCGTAACTCTTTTGTATACAGAGTTTTTCATGGTAAGTACATACATGTATATGCTTTGACATGGGCTTTGTGGAATGTAATATGAGATTTATTGAAAACAGAATATGGAGTAAATCCCAAATGTCACTCTAGCGTATTCCAATGTAATTACCTATCGAAAACCGTACCTATGGGCCTATTCGATTATGCTAAACCGGTTTTGGTTTCTGGAAAACCATGCACTCGATTATGTCGAAACCTAAAACTGGGTTCTGAAACTTCGAAACCATCTCCGAGGCAGGTTTCGCAGTTTCGGTTTCGCGTTCCCTCACAACAAACATGGCGGAAACGAAGTTCAGCTGATCTTGGTGGCAAAATAGAGCAGCAGTTTCTGTAACCAAAACAATGATAAAAATCAACTGAGAACAAGGAAAATATTATTTAAAACCCCAGTCTATTGAACATGACTATTTTATGTTACTTGTATACATATAATTACTTGTTACAGTATAATTACATATACGCAAATATTTACCTCCAAAAGCATCTCATCTCTTATTATTTGTTCAATCCCTGATAAAATGACAAAAAATATTACCTTCGGCAATGCTGTCATCCAATTCCTTCCACATATATAGTAGCTGAGACATTTTTTTGTATTCATTTTGAAACCAGATGGTGAAACCATCCACTCGTTTATAAAACTAGAAACTAGTTTCACTTTGAAACCATGTATCCGAAACTGGACACTCGTTTATAACAAGAGAAACCAGTTTCAGAAACCAAAACCAGTTTTGCAATAATCGAACAGGCCCTATCTAATGCAAAGGGGCGTCACAGCGGCTTCAAAAGTAGGGCATATAGACTCTGGGGTCGGGGCATTGGCAGATGATGCACTGGCTGCTTCGTATCTGTCCTGTGTGCAATCCGGGTGGCCCAGTCATCGAAGGCGCCATGCAGAGTTGTGTCCCTTGGCTTGTCGAGGCCGATTAACATGGGTTCGAATTCCGCTCTGATTATGCCGTTTGACAGCACCATAACCATGTTTGTTGATTTCTCCAAAGTGTCAAAACTGCTGACACCTTTATCATTTCGGGCGTATCTCCCTCATCAATCTATCACACATTTGTTAAAAAACTGTTGAAGCAGGGTACACGAAACTTGACCCGTGAAGATCCGGGTGTGTGTGTGTGTGACGGTGTGTGTATGTGTGACGGTGTGTGTGTGTGTGTTTTGTAAGTTTGTGTTTGTTTTTGTAAGTGTGTGTGCGTGAGAGAGAGTATGGTTTTACACCCATTTAGCAATATCACGGCGGGGGACACCAGAAATGGGCTTCATACATTGCACCCATGCGGGGAATCGAACCCGGGTCTTCGGCGTGACGAGCGAACGCTTTACCCACTAAGCTACCCCACTGCCCCTCTAGGTGTGTACACATGCATGCATTAGTTTGTCGAGGACCTCTTTGCTCCGCTCACAGATTTTTTCACGACTGTGACCTGTGGTGCTCAAACTTCAGTGTTGATATCACCAAGGTGAACCTGACACGCCTCGGTGTGACCGAAATACTGCTCAACGCGGTATTGTCACATACTCATCGTTTCCAGTTTGGGCGACGGGGTATCCTTGTGCGTAAGACATTCGTATTACAAGCCGTTTTCACATTTATTAAGAAATTACTGATATGTTCAATTGTTTTAATCTGACTGAGAGAAAAGGCGAAACACCTTTTACCTAAACCGTAATCTCAAATCAGTGAGTGAGTGAGTCAAGATTTAAAGTCACATCGGCAATATTTCAGCCATATCGTGACTAAAACTAGTTCTAAATTAATAATACATACATATAATATATAATACCTTGTCAACAAAGGACAGTAAAATTAGTAGAGCATCACAGAATGACTTGATACAAGCTTCGTCAATTGCACGGATTCAAGAAAGGTAATTATTTTACACATGCCCTCCCTACGTCAAAATTTTATTTTATTTATTTTCCAGATGGCAGATGTTCTTCAACGTATAAACCTCTGCTGTGCTCTGTGCACAAAGGTGTTCACAGATCCTGTCACACTTCAGTGTAATCACACATTCTGCAAGCTCTGTCTGCTGTTATACACCAAGGGAGAGTCTGATGCCGTGGAAGCCAAATACTTCCCATGTGCTATCTGTGGACAACGGACAAAAGTGACCACCCCTGACAGTCAGGTAGAAACGTGGTTAACGCAGCTGAGGCCAAGTCTTTACATCCAGGAGCGGATGGACGAGTTCACATCAGGTGACGTGCTTCTGTATCTTTCAGTCTGTGAGTAAGGGGCGGATACAGCTTTTTGAGAAGTGAGTGATTGAGTCAGTTTAGTTTTACGCCGCACTTTAAACTTACTCACTCACTTCTCAAAAAGCTGTATGAGAAAGGTGGTTTGCACACTTCATTTTCACGAGAGTTTCAATGGTCATTTAATAATCTTTCATGACAAAAGGGGGTGCACACCCCCCTCCCCCCCTCCCTCTGGATCCGCCTATGTGAGTGTTGTTTTACGTCGCAGTCAGCAACATTCAGCTATACTGAGGCGATCTGGACCAAGAAGTCCAGTCACTGATATCTTGCCTATAGTCTGTGTGCAGTGAAAACGTACCGATAAATTTCACTTTAAACAAAAAGGTAAATCGAATAAAGTGAAATTAAGATTGCGAATCCTCATAATTTTACCTTGCCAATTGGACATTCAAAATCCAGAATTTTATTCAACTTAGGATAAAAGTTGTTTAACAAACGATCATAGTTTCAAATCGCTATTATTGCTTTGTATTACAAGGGGTATGCACTTTAAATGAAACATCGAGAACAAGTAGAGTTGGTCTAAGTTAACGCTCATCACGTACCGCACGTGCATTTGTTTCACTGTTCCATCTACTGCGCTCACCCCCTTGTAATACAAACCAATAATAGCAATTTGAAACTATGACTTTTATCCTAAGTTGAATAAAAATCTGAGATTTAAATGTTCATTTGGCAAGGTAAAATTATGAGGATTCGCAATCTTAATTTCACTTAACTTGATTTACTTTTTTTGTTTAAAGTGAAATTCATCGGTACGTTTTCACTGCAAACAGACTATAACTTTCACTCCATCGGGTTTCGATGAAAGGCAATCAGTTGAACCTCACAACAATATCAAATAAGATGTTTCGTACGAAAATGATATTGTGTGCAAGAATCTATTCAAACCTTCAATGGTGCTGTGGGATAGCCTAGTGCTTAAAGCATTTGCTCGTCACGCCTAAGACTCGGGTTCGATTCCCCTCCTCATGGGTACAATGCGTAAATCCTATTCCTGGTATCCCCCGCCGTGATATTGCTGTAATATTGCTAATAACGACGTGAATCTCACTCACTCGCTCACTCACACGTCTTGAATACCATACTGACTGACTGATTGACTGAGTTTGGTTTTACGCCGCTTTTAGCAATATTCCAGCAACATCACGGTGGGGACACCAGAAATGGGCTTCACACATTGTACCCATGTGGGGATTCGAACCCGGGTCTTTGGCGTGACGAGCCAACGCTTTAACCACTAGGCTACCCCACCGCCCCCCTTGAATACCATAAGCTGCGTTATGAGGAATGCACAAGCTTCTCTCAAGCCACTTGGAGTATTCTCCTTAAGGCTATCAGGCAGCGGAAGGCGTTGCATTCCATCTCAGCTAGCCGGCCCATGATGTCAGTCTCAGGATTGTCTTGCACAGATGAGATTGCGGCGTTAAAATAAACACACAAACAAGCAGCAAACCATTTTGTGAATTGATGATAACAACTAAGCTGAAGACTGTTCGATATTAGATACAGCCTCGATAGGATCTCGATCATTGAGGACATACACACAGGGAATGAGATATTGGTTGGCACCCCTGCTAAGCTAACAGGTGAAAACACGTGAAAACCATCACTACTGTAAATACCACGTTTAAGTCAACAGATTTGTCACTGCCTATTAAAGGTGTAAGCTATGTGTACATTTTTCTGTACATTTAACAAAAAGAAACATTTATTCGTTTTGTCAGGTTCAACTTTCCAGATGGCAGACAATCATCCCTGCGGAAATAGTTTCTGTGTGCTGTGCACAAAAGTCATCACTGATCCTACCACACTTCCGTGTAGTCACTCGTTCTGTAAGCCCTGCCTGCTGAAGTACACCGCATCACTGCCTCTGCACACATCATGTCCTATATGTGGACAAGTGAAGAACGTGACTTTCCCAGACAGACCAATGGAAGAGTGGGTCAGCCAGATGAAGTCAAGCCTTTCCGTAAAGGAACTGGAGGGCGACTGTCCATCAGGTGATTTGCTTTAATATCACTGAGTTCAAGTAAAAGTGAGTAAATGTTGCTTTCAGCCGCATCAGCAATTTTGCAGCTGTTCGCGGCTATCAGGGAAAAGAAAAATTGGAATAAGCTTTTTGTAGGTTGTGAAACATTTACTAAGTGACCACATTGAGTAAAATTCCAACAATATCACGGCGGGGGATTACAGAAATTGCCTTCACACATTGTGCTCATGTGGCTAATCAAATCCGGGCCTCTGCGTGACGAGCGAACGCGTTAACCACTGGGCTTAACACACACACACACACACGCGCGCGCACACGCACGCACGCGCGCACGCACACACACACACACACACACATGACATCGGAATATGTTAAAACTATATCAACGGCGCACAGGAACAGTAGATCCCTTTGGTCGTCACTTACGACAGCACTCGTGATACGGATATACTGTAACACAAGAACTCTGTATCTCCGTACATATTAAACAAATACTTATTCGACTTTCAGGTTCTTTTGGAAATATATCAGAAGATGAAGAGTTGCAAGCCTCAGCCCTCCCTTCAGAGAGCTATGATAGAAGTAATGGGCAAAACAACGCATCCCCGATTTCACAAGCTGCTGTTGTACAAAACATCCTTCAGGGCAACATAGACTTGTCTGTTTCAACATCAGACCCAGCTCATGTTCTAATGTGTAGAAAACACAGAAACAATCAGGTCAAACGTTACTGCAAAGTTTGCAATGTTGCACTCTGTGACGAGTGTTGTAGTACAAAGCATGATGGATGTGATGTTGAATCTATACAAAACATGATCCCCTCTTTGAAGATAAACTAACATGCGTATCTCAACATATATTAAATAAGATGAAGACTACCCAGGATAATATTGCAATGGCGAAGGAACATATCCACAACATAACCAATAACGCCGAGAAGGTCAAAGAGCAAATCCAACGCACCATGAAGTTTTCCGTCAAAAGGATGGTCCAAGATGTGCATACATTTTCTGAGGAGCAAATACAAGATTTATACGCTTACATTCGGTCTGAGGAGATGAGACTGAGCCAGTACGGTCAGCAGTACAAGTACATCAAACATGCTGTGACGGCTTACTCTCTTGTGGAAATACACGCCATCTACGAATCCCTGAGCACAGTGTCGGAAGAAGACACAGAATCAAACATGGACATGGGCGACCAATCAATCCCAGAGAAGATTATCTTCACGCAGACAGCGAACGAAAGCGGCGACTGTGCTTACGAGATTGCAATTGTCCATGATGTGAGCGACCGGAAGTCGTCTGCTGTCCCCCACCACACCATTAACTGTCACGCAGAGAATGACAAGTATTGCCCTGATTTGATTGACGTCACAGTCGTCAGTTTGGGAGGTGAACCAAATAAGATTTTGATCATAGCAGATTTCACCAACAGAAACCTCAAATCCTATTATACATCAAAGGGGAATCTTCACAAAAGATTTCTGATGCTTTCAGAGAGACCATGGCAAATAGCAACGGTTGAGAGAAATCTTATAGCAGTCAGTGTTCCAGATAGTAAGGAAATAGTAACTGTGCAGCTCACACCGGACCCCGTCTTGCTTTCAACCATCAGGACAAAGAGGGAGTACTTCGCATTAGCGTCTCCAGATCCCTTTAAGCTTCTGGCTGGAACATTTAAATCCTCCAACTCTGTTGACCTCCTGGACATGGAGGGGAACGTACTGAAATCCATCAACACAGGCTCAATACTCAGCCCAGATTATATCCAAATTACTGACCAGGGGAACATTCTCGTTGGCCAGGGAGATGTGAATTCATTTGTCTCGGTGACCAGTGATGGAGAAGTCCGGTATTGTTACTCCCCGACCGGAGGAAGAACCTTAAGATGTCCTCGAGGTTTCACAACAACCAGCACAGGAGATGTGCTACTTGTCGACCGGGATTATCAGAAGGTGATTCAACTGACTAAGTCAGGGCGGTTTGTCAGAGATGTGCTCACAGAAGGTCTGGAACAACCGCGAGGCCTCTGTCTGGACGCTGACGGCCTGATGTATGTTACAGTCGGGCCATGTGTTAATATATACACATTTGAAGATTTGAGTGTTGAAAGCGAGCAAGGAGAAAGAAAACACAATGTAGTTTACAGACAACGCTGTACAGAAGTGTAGCTCGATGACATGTCGATCACACGTTTTCGAAAACAACTGTTAAATATAGCAAAACTTCCGGTGTGGCGCACTCTGCATGAGGTCGCCTTCTTTAACGGTGAGCAGAATCCACCTAATTCCAACAGATCATGCCAAAGCTAGAAGTTCCAAGAGGCAACCTACAAATGCTAGAGGAGCTGAATTCATGATAGCGCACTCCTTAATAACGTAATCCTGAGGCGAATTTGCATAAGTGAATCAATGATACGCCGCCGTCTACTAAACTTGAAACGCAATGGTGACTTTGGTGGAGCAGCAGAACCTCTACATGTGGCTTAGTTTTTGAGATACCGAAACCAGCATAACTGCGTGCACCACATGGAACTCTCACAGGCGGATGACAAGGACAAGCTAATGACTAGCTCACATTAGGGCTGGGACGGGTACTCGAATCCGGGTCGGGTACAGCTGGAATCGAGTTTTACTTTTTGGAATCGAGTACCAAAGGGAGGGAACTGCACTCTCATTTGTCATTGGTGTTGTCCGATTAATGATATGAAGGTTATTATTAACGACTGTAATTTATCTGCGCATGAGTCCAGTAACAGCGGGAACGAAAGGTTCTGTAACGAGCCATGTAAGTAAGCGGTTGCGAACACATAACAAATTAAATCACCTAAGACCTGTCAATGTCTCTCCTTTCGAATTTGAAGTAATCAATAAATTGAATATTCAGAAAGTTGACAGAAGCGTTGTTTTTACATGTACTTTCCGATTCGTAAACATACGAATCCATTGTTCCTACCCGTCCCAGTATTAAGAATCAGTCCAATAACGATCGAGATTCAAGAAGAGATCGTCATTTGTGAAAAATTAACAGTATTCGTAGCGTCCTAATAGAACTAGGTCAATTGATTCAACACAAACAAGACATCACAAGTTTCAGTTCTTTTTGGCAATCAATAAATGAATTTAATTTTTAGATGTATTCGTAAACAGAACCATTGTTCTATAGTCTTAAGTTCTAAATATGTCGTCTTCATAAATATTGAACTCTTGATTCTTCTTTTTTTTGAGTTGGTATTCAGTTAAGTCTAGCTACCTGTTAACTCTAGCTATTGAAACTTGTTTTCAATCACCTAATGAATGAGTAAGAATATACTCCAGACCATCGTATTCCTACAAGTTGACATCCATAAATCGCAACTTTACCTTTACGTGCTTGTGAGGCAAAGTGAAGTTATCTCGCCCACGGAATTGGTTATTGGTTCATTTAGTCGGACATCAAATGTGGATTTAGATATACGTTATGTTTAGCAACAGTTGGTGGGTAGCCGAGGCTATAGATGCCTTAAAATGTAAACTATTCTTTACTACCGGCTAGGTACATGCCGGATATGTCAACTTTAGCATAAAACGTATCGTATATTTAATCTTGTTATATACTACATTCACTGCGTGATTGCATTCACAGCGCACAGTTACGATATGACGATTGTAGTGACTTTCAATCATATATTGCATTTGCATCTGTCATTGTCTGCATATCTCAGACATTTTAACATCCTTTGTCTGCATATCACAGACATTTAATAATTTGTTTATGATGAAACCACAACGTGCGAAACTTGAGGAATAATGTTTTAAACCATATCATCTTGTACATGTGTGGAAATAGTCGTAATCATTGAGATGTACTTTTTTTAGGTGATTTATCCTATAAAGTAAATAAATAAGCAAACAAGCGTATCTGACAAGTTTTACAGTCCAGGCTAGGGTTCAAGGGTTATATACCTTTTTAACAAGGATCTCATGATGAATATTTTAATCATTCATTACGCTTGAAACTCTGTGTTTTCTAATGTATGATCAACCTATCTATGTACAACAAGAATGAAAACTTGCTACTGATTTTCATGACGTTTTCTTCCCAATTTTGCATTTCTTGATTATTATGATACTGTCATTATACTGGATGGAAGTCAAGGTATATTTTTGTTATGAATGTCTTGCTGATTGCAAGCTTGGTTATTCTTTGTTTGCGTGACTGTAGGACAGGGAGATCAACAAACCTATGTATTACATAGGCTATCAAATGCCTCATGTGTTATTCCTAGAGTGTATGTTATCTAAGAGGCATTCTCTGTACCTGTTACAAGATACGTATTTTGTTCAAGAAAAAACAGGGGTGGAAATAACTTTAAAATTGCTAGTGTACTCCGGTACAGTGGCACATGTAAAATCACTTGCCCTGATAATTTTTCCACTATACCAGCTGTTTTCTTGTTGATTTTTTACATAAAGAACATAATTAACATTGGAAAGTCAACAGGACACCGGTACAGTGTGATATACAAATTTGCTTGCCCGACAGAAAAAAACACTGGCCTCGGACGTCGGGCAATGGGTTATTTCCACCCCTGAAAAACTAAGTACTGAGTCTGAATGGGGATACCTGTACAACTGAAATCTGGAGTAATATGCTGCGACTATAGTTCATTGTAGTATATCGACTTTCACAATCGAAACAGTATAAATCCTCATTTACTAAGTTTTTGAACTAGTTCTCTGATTTTCTTGAGTGTTGCTCTAGAACCCGAAAATTTAATATTGATTTCAATCACTGTTTCTACTCAGGTCAGGACACACGTTCGATCTTAGCATCATAAAAGATGGACTTACCTCTTTTTTATAAGTGCATATCAAGACAAGCAAATATCAGATGAGGTCGAGTCTGGGGTCATGTTTCCACATCCAAAACCACATCGGCAAGTAGTAACTTTCAGGAAACCGAAAACATTGATTTAAACTCGTTCGTTCATGACATATAATCTACACATTAATGTGCATCTATGTCGAAAATGGAAAATATTGACCAGATACATTGTCCTCTAGATGTGTAGGCTTCTCTTAAAAGTAAAAATGTTGTACCACGAAAATGGCTTAACTGAATCTTTTCAGCTTGCTTATACAAAACCCCGGCACAACACTTGTCAGAGTTCATAATGGCATCCTAAAATCTATTTATCGGAAACAAATAACATTGCTTTTCCTTCTTGATCTGTCCTCGGCATTTGTTTCGATCGACCATGATGTGATGCTCAAAAAGACTGGAGACCAGAGTTGGAACCACCAGGAATGTTCTCTCATGCATTAGTGAGTGAGTGAGTTTACTTATACGCCGCACTCAGCAATATTCCAGCTTTATGGCGGCGGTCTGTAAATAATCGAGTCTGGACCAGACAATCCAGTGTTCAACAGCATGAGCATCGATCTGCGTAATTGGGAACCGATGACATGTGTCAACAAAGTCAGCGAGCCTGACCACCCGATCCCGTCAGTCGCCTCTTACGACAAGCATAGTCGCCCTTTTTGGCAAGCGTGGGTTGCTGAAGACCAATTCTACCCCGGATCTTCACGGGCCTCTCTCCTGCATTTAGTTCCATCTCTTGGAACGAACTCAGTACATTAGTTTGGGGTCGGAGAATTCAGTGTAAAAAAGTCACTCTGTAAAAATTGGTGGCCGTGAGATTGTATCATCTGCCTATACCACAAGTTTAGTAGTTACATGGAAATTGTAACTTAGTAATTGGCTCTGCCAGAGATAAAAAATAATTACGAAAATATTAACAACCCACATACTAGGGACCAGGTGTTAGAATTGATGGGTGAATTAAATCAAATAGATAGTAACATGATCACAATCCTGACTTAGGGGTATACGTGGAGGAGAAACATCTCCTTCAAGCAAGACTAGAATAATTGTTTTTGTATCTAAAAATTTGTATTGTCTCATTACTAATTCGAATATTACACCAGGCTACAGGTCTGATTACCCTATGGTTACGTTAGATATATAATCTAACCCTTCAGGATAAGAAAAGGATAATTCATCGCTTAGGAAACCAAATACATTAGTGAAGTATAGATTATATCTAATGCAATGCAGAGCCAGTCTATAGCAATGTCTTAGACTCAGTATCCCCAATCTTAGTCAATTTTACAATCAGTGATCAGCTTTTCTTTTAAACTTTAGTTATGGGGATCAGAGGGAAAACCTACTCATTATGTAAATCTAAAGAGCGTAAGACGTAGAATTATTTATTGAATCAGATATATTGTTAAGAAAGCAACATAACAGACTCCAGAGAGGCTGATGTTAAAGATAGAAACTCCTCAGAGTCTCTTTAAGCTGTCATTTTAAGAAAGAAATACTGCCATCTTTAAAGAAGCCTAAAATAATAAACCCGGCTGCTACAGAAGTGAGTGAGTGAGTTACAATTTAAAGTCACATCGGCATTATTTCAGCCATAACGTGACTAAAACAAGTTTTAATTTCCCCATAAATACATGTACATTATTAAAAGCTGTCAACGAAGGACAGTAAAACCAACTAGAATATCACAGTATCAAGAAATATAACTGGCATCTCTCTCTAAAATTCCATTTTAAGTGAAGACAATACAGTATAAATAATGGGGTATAGATCACCATACTAGGGGCAATGGATGATACATAAGTACATGACTTGCCTAGAAAGCTTTTATAAGTTGACTTTGAGAAAGCTTTTGACTAAATTTCCTTGTAAATTATTAAAAAAATATTTCCAACATCAATTATTACCATACACCTGTAGGAATGGGTTTCAGCCTTTTATAATGATATTCACTCCAATTTCATCATATATAGAAACATGTCACCTCATTTCTGCTCTTCGTGAGTGTGTGAGTATGGTTTTACGCCGCTTTTAGCAATATTCCAGCAATATTACGGCGGGGGACACCAGAAATGGGCTTCACACATTGTGCCCATGTGGGGAATCGAACCCGGGTCTTCGGCGTGACGAGCGAATGCTTTAACCACTAGGCTACCTCAACGCGCCATTTCTGCTCTGAAATATTGTAGACAAGGTGATAATCTGTTTTGCCGTGTGCTGAAAAAATTAGAAATTTAGTTAGGAACAATGCGGACATAACTGGAATCACCACTGATCAGAAAATCCCCTCCTTTTCCCAATATGCAGACAGCACTGAATTCAGGTTAGAAGGAATTGAAAAATCATTTCAAGCACATAATCTGTTTGCTGATATTTCAGTTTTAAGGATTAATTATGATGAGTCACAGGTTATTTAGAACAGCAGTGGAAGAACATGCCTGGTCTAAACTTGGAGTGGAATACAGACATTTGCAGAATTACATTCTGTACATATGGGTGTGAGATGGTTAATTGGAACTTCAAAGTTAATTGTTTTGAAATTCAAGAGATAATAAATTAGCAGATGGATAAACAGAATATTTCTTCTCCGGTTTATTTGGAATAATAAAAGAGACTGGATCAAACGAGAAACTTTATGCAGGTCAGTTTCTGAAGGAACGCTTAGTATGGTTGATGTATTTTCTGATGCAAAGTCACTAAAAGTGAATTGGATGGAACAGCTATTTACAAATGAAAATTGTAAACCAAAAGGCACTGTGTTCTTTAATCTGATTGGTTGAAAAACATGATCAAACGGTATTCGATTCCCGGAAATTCGCTGCGTATTAATACATACAAACATAGCTCACACCATTGTATTGTTTCGTCGTCAGCTGTGATGACGTCATTCAAATTATATTTCGACGTGAAGTCCGAATGACATCACAAATGAGCAGTTCCAGATGCTACCATGGGAGACAGCCGAAACGGCCGGCTGATGACATTTCACTGCTGTACCCGTACTCGATGTCAATGAGTGCAGACACAAAAACGTGTGTGGACCTTTTGGTTTACTTTTGAGTTTACAATGTCGATAAACATCATGTGTTGGCCAATTTCCGGGTGTTATTGAGTATTTGAAGAACGGGAATATTTCATTTGAAACCTCCGGCTGACGCCGTCGGTTTGTGATATCCTTTATAACACAATTGCCAACAGGATTAGCACTAAAGTTTGGAAAGACGAATTGTCGCAATGCATATAGTTATGTTTCCAAACAAATAGAAGCAACTTCAGGTGAAAGGTTTTCTGGCAGAAAGCCAAGGTTTTAACGCCAACATCGGTACTGGTAAACAAACTTCTTTAACAAAAGCTGGGTTGAAAAAGGTCTTACTCAAATATGATATATTCCTATTGATGGTAAGACCTTCATACCCTTGACAGAATTTAAAGACTGTTATAATGAGAAGGTGAATTTCTTGGAATATCTTGGTATGATAAGTTCTGTAAAGACATTTCTGAAAGTAATCCTGTCGCTCCTAGTGAAAAAAAAAATATATTACACGAACTTGCGAGTGTAAAAAGGTTTCCAAAAGATATGATCATACATTGTTTACTTCCAAAAGCAACATCAAATCACTGCTTAAAAGGTAGAATGACACTGTCATAACTGAAAAGTTTAATTGGCCAAATATTTACACAAAACATTTCAAGACTGCTCAAGATAAAAAATTACGATGGTTCGAAAAAAAATGTTTCATAGAATAATATAAATATAAACTTAGTTCGTTGTGCAGTTTCTGTACCATATAACAGGAAAGTATCTTTACTTTCGTTTGGGAGGGTCATATTTGGATTCTGTTTGGATTAAGGGAGAAAATGTTTTATTATATTTTATTTTAATGTTATCTAAGTTTTAAAATTTATAAATGTAAACAGAAAAAATGAAACTATCAATAAAGATTTTTCAGAATGAACTAAATATACATACAATGCATATTGAACTGACTTTTCAAAACCAAATGCAAAATTTTGTTCCTACAAGGTGGTGTTTTCATTATGATTGTACCGTTTTGTTGACATGTTTTTCAATCCAAATTGACAGTTATTACCAACATAAGCGTGTTTTCTGATGAAAAAGCATATCGACCAAACGCACCTAAAAAGGCAGACGTGGTAAAAGGTTCTGTATGACATTCGTGCTAATGAAAATGCACGTGCATATTGTGACAACCCTACCAATGAAAGCGAGTCCCAAACTCGCCTGAAATCATTCCTGTTTTGACACAATCGCCATGCCACGACTTACGAGAGATCAGAGAAACAAGCCTTGGGACGATTGCAAGTTGGCCAGACTGCACGGAGGGCAGCCAATCATTTTAACGTATAGCTGGAATATCGCTGAGTGCGGCGTAAAACTTAACTCACTCCCTCACTCATTGTGCACAAAGTGCACGTGCCACGCACGATAAGTGACATTAAATTTCATACAAAGTTATCAGCTACATGCTAATTTACGGTTATTTTTATAACCTTTCAAATAATGTAATGCACCATAATTGAGCTTCATGTTGATGATAAAAGGAATTGCTGGCCAGAATTATTGTTTCAAGATGACATTTTATAAAAGATATTCAGAGCTCACGGTTTTAATAAAACAACATAATGGTTTTGCGGATGTAGATTAAAAATGGGAAGTACCAAACACCCCAGAATGTCAAATGGTTGGTGCCTTATAAACATAGCGTATCGTATGAATTAATAAACGATTTCTTCCTTGGTAACACTCGGCTCTCTCAGATCGCTACCGGGGAACGTTAAGGCATGGTCACATACATCATGATATTTTGGCTAAAGGCTGTATATACGTTATTAGTACTATCTGCCATAATTCTGACATATGGAACAAAGGTCCTTACTCAGTGTTCTAACAACAGATACCTCGACGACACATACCTCGCTAAAGATGTCTACGACATCAGCATGAGCCCCTCTCTGATGGACTGCGTTGCAAGATGTTACACTCACTCCAAGTGTCAGTCAGTTGGATTTGAACCAGAAACCCTGAAGTGTCATCGTCACACGCAGAACAGTACCCTCGCCCCTAATGACCTCGGCGTTCTCCCCGGATGGGTACATAGTGACAAGGACGCTTGGCCAGAGGTGAGTAAACATGGAAGCGTAATTGGTTCAATTTCCAGAGTGTAGACTACCGCGAGTACCCCTCTCAGACAGAATCATTGTTTGCCAATGTATTACCCATTGTAGTACCAAGACCTTGCCAACGCGATTTTGCCTAAGTTCCAAGTTTGACCATCTTGTCACATGACTTTAATTGTAACACAGAAGTCTGGTAACACTGTCATCTTTTGGTTATGGTTCATGGTTGTTATAGTAGATGTCACTGTCTGAGGAACAAACTAACACTAAATAGTGATAGTCTTCTATAGCTAACTTCCGAGGGGCGTCCCAAAAGTAGTCGGCCTAACTATATTCTCGATGTCCAATGTTAGAAAAGCTTCCATTTTATTTTGAAGGAATCATTAGCAAAGCCATATCCAAATTTTCACATATGTGGCTAATGTGGTTAACGAGATATTAGTCATCACAACACATTGGGGTATAATGTTTCTTTAGATATTGCAGAAAGTGAAAACGATCTGTCATTTTGTACCTCTTGGATAATGGTATCCCCACATATAAAATATGTTCAGTATAGTATTGGATGACTTCCCGTCATAATCAACATTCAAAGATTTGGATTGCTTGATTTATATTTGGACGGGGCTGTTTTGAAAGGACACCCCAACTTTAATCTTTCAAAAACATTGTGTACAGATATTCAAGCTGGCATTGTTTACATTTAATTTGAGTGCTGACACTTGTGTGACCATTCAGTATTTAGTTTGAACCCTTGGCATCATGTATTAATAAGTGAAAACATTAGAATAAATTATGTCCTTATGATTACGTCATCTCTTTCAGTAAACATCATGGGGGTGGGGTGTGTGTGTGTCACTTTCAGTAGTTTCAATTTGCATTTTATGCACTTTAATATCTACGTTTGATTATAGAGGATTTCTCAAACACACAAAATGTTTCTTGCATAGTGTGTTAAAAAATTCTGAAGTTTGTGATGCATTTATTGCAGATTTTGCGTTTTTAGGGGGTACCAAGATAAAGGTCAAACAAAATGGGGATCGTGAGGCTGGAACATGGCAAAAGCAATTTGCTTGAGGTTGACAGATAATATGTAGAAAAATAAAACATAAAAACAGCTTCATTTGTATAATTTTCTCGGCGAGACCGACTACGTTTGGGACGCTCCTCCTCCATGTCTGACACGTTGGTACAAATCAATACCAAACCATTTCCTCTGTCTATTGTCAGTCTTAGCAATCCGGCCCTCAGCTAAATGGGAATATTTTCAAACTTCTTATCCATGTTAAAATATACATTTAGTTCATGTTTCTGTAACAATTTCCAGTTTCTGTAGATTTTATTGTTTCTGTCACTAAAACGGACATTGCATCAGAGACCAATAACAACAATAAAATCTCTAATACAACAGGGATGAACTGAACATTATACTTTCAATAAATGCTATTTATGGCTATTAGCGCTTTGCCAACCCATGAAGATGGTGTTAGAATCGTACCGATCTACATAACTGGCATATGATGACATGCGTCAACCAAGTCAGCGAAACCAACCACCCGATACCGTTAGTGGCCTCTTACGACAAGCATGGGTTGCTGAAGATCAGATCTAACCGGTTCTTCGCGGGTATCTGGATTAGTTTCCTCGTCGTTAGAGAGTCATTCTCCTGCCCTACAATGTTACAAATTTCCAACCTTGAGATTTTAAGTCACATCGGTATTTCAGCCCTACCTTGGCAAGATAATATAAACAGGCTATAGATCGCCAACAACTGGAGGTAGGTCTCCATACCAGGGACCAGGGACACTTACAGTACATTTGCTTCCTCCTTGGACCCGAGCTGGATTTACACCACCCCTTCAGCTGTTAGCAATTTAGGCAAATCTAACAATACATTAAATGGACACATAATCCACGATTGAAAAGGTGGCAAGTTTAAATTTACTTTGAACGGATATCCTCTCAGGAGGACAATAATTTACCCCCTTTTGAGGATGCGGCTACTTTATAATCAGTGTAGAATTATTAGGAGTGGTGTCACAGATTTGTTGAGTGCTGCCTTAGCAGCAAAATCGGCCATTATGTGTTACCCTAAATTCCAACATAGCTAGGTAACCACCAAACTACGATGTCGTGAAGAAGATATACGTAGTGTGTGAGAAAGATAGCACATACAGACAGGGGCATATCTGAGGAAAATGTGTTCGGAGTGGAGCGAGAGTTGACATTTCTCATCTGTCGCGAGCCGGGTGGGTGGAAAAAGAGGCCGATCTTGGCCTATAGATTTCATTGGCAACAGTCTTCTATTGCATATCACATGTACAGTCCCTCCGCATCTCATCTACCAATTGTATATTTCCAGGGCTTCTCGATTTCATATTATTTCAAAGATTTTCTTCTGCTCGGTTAAGAGACTGATGCCTGACCTAACCAAATAATTTTCAAAAAATGGAATTTTCACCAACTTGCGTTTCATCCCTGCACAGGGGCCAAGTTAGTCTTAGTGTAAACATATTTTATTCAAAATATATTGAACAAGGATTGGTAAACAAGCCGTAATGGCTTATTTGAATACCTCTCCATTTCATTGATACATGAATAAAACAAATATTAAATAATATGCAGCATGATAGGAAAGCAAGCAACCTGCGTATTAAACATTATTAATCATTTATCAAACCTATGCGATTTTATTATAAAAGAATGGACAGATTGTAGTATGAAAGAATTTACAAGTACATTTTTGTTTGGATTACCATTTAGGACAGAATTTAAATTATATCCATGTTCGTAAAAATACATGCGATGTCTGATGTTAGAATAATTAGGACAAGTAAAGAAGTAATGTAAAGTATCCTCATAGGGTGACCACAGGAACAGAATGGATCAACTGAAATGTGCCGTTCAAACATGTGCGCTTTCAAATTACTGCACCCAAGTCTGAGGCGTGAGTGGATAATTTGGCAGAAACGTGTACCAAAGTTTTTATCGAATATATTTAAATTGGGTGGTTTAGATGATTGGAATGCATTTTAAATTGGCCTATGGTTTCAATATCGTACATATTCTCAGGCAAATCATTCCATTGTCGTATTGTATCAGGTAAAAACGAGTTGTTATACAAGTCACTACGACACCTTATAGTTTGAATGTTATTTCTGTTTCTTAATCTATGGTCACTTAACTGTGATACCTTTTCGGGCAGTAGATCAGTTAAATAAACTGGTGTCATATGATGAACCATTTTGTAAAATAATAATAACTTGCTAATTTGTCTACGGTCAACTAGGGGCATAGAGTTAGTTTCCTTATATATTAAGTCATGATTTGTTCCTCTAACTGCCCCGCAAATCGTCCGCAGAGCGTCTAAATGTAGATTTTCGACAAGTTGGTAATATATATGACTTGTACATTTGCTCTAATGATTTTCTAGATAATCTATATTTAAAACTACGAAGACAATTTACCAATGGACGAACCTTTTTAACTAATTCACCAATGTGGGAATTCCATTTACAGTCTGATTGCAAGGTTACTCCTAGGTGTTTATGGTAGGCGGCTTCAGTAATGTCTACTCCATGCATTTTAAGCTTAGGAATTGGAAGTTGGTTACCGGTATTTCTGCGAGTGAATAAAACAGCTTCAGTCTTACCAGGATTAAAGCTAACCTGCCATAGTTCAGCCCAGTGAGAGATCCTGTTTAGGTCATTATTTAAGGAAGCGGCAGTAACAACATGATTATCAACAATAACATATACCGAAGTATCATCGGCAAAAAAACGAATGTTACTACTGATACCCTCAATGATATCATTTATGTTGACTAAAAACAGTAATGGCCCAAGGACAGATCCTTGTGGCACCCCAGCAGTGACTTTCCTTAGATCTGAATTGGAATTGTCTATAACTACTCTCTGTAATCTATTGTCGAGATAACTGGAAAACCAATCAAGTAACTTACCCTTAATACCATAAGCTTCTAATTTCGCTATGATTCCCTTATGCCAAACCTTGTCAAAAGCCTTGCTAATGTCACAGAAAACTGCCCTGACTTCTTTGCCATTGTCTAATGCATGTAGTAATGCCAAGTTAGTCTTCTCTGTATCGTTCCAGGTTTAGTATTCGTAGTGCGTTCACAATGCATGAGACCCTATTGGTAATCGTTTAATAAGGTCTGAGACAAATTCATCCACTTTAATCACTGTTTCATGGCCTTAATGTCAGTTTCAAGGCACTATTAGATCAACGTCTTCATTTTATGTCTTTAATTAGTGAATTTGCATAGTTTTAAATATTCAAAAGCGTGTATAACGAACATAGAATTGACCAAAGTTGATTTCACAATTTGGTCAAAATGTTGTGAAGCTGATTAAGTGTTATCACATAATTATGTAGTCTACTTATATTGTATAGTCTCTATAGTCCAGAATACATTCTGAGGTCAATATCACATAATTATGTAGTCTACTTATATTGTATAGTCTCTATAGTCCAGAATACATTCTGAGGTCAATATCACATAATTATGTAGTCTACTTATATTGTATAGTCTCTATAGTCCAGAATACATTCTGAGGTCAATATCACATAATTATGTAGTCTACTTATATTGTATAGTCTCTATAGTCCAGAATACATTCTGAGGTCAATATCACATAATTATGTAGTCTACTTATATTGTATAGTCTCTATAGTCCAGAATACATTCTGAGGTCAATATCACATAATTATGTAGTCTACTTATATTGTATAGTCTCTATAGTCCAGAATACATTCTGAGGTCAATATCACATAATTATGTAGTCTACTTATATTGTATAGTCTCTATAGTCCAGAATACATTCTGAGGTCAATATCACATAATTATGTAACTTCTTATTTTGTATAGTCTCTATAGTCCAGAATACATTCTGAGGTCAATATCACATAATTATGTAACTTCTTATTTTGTATAGTCTCTATAGTCCAGAATACATTCTGAGGTCAATATCACATAATTATGTAACTTCTTATTTTGTATATTCTCTATAGTCCAGAATACATTCTGAGGTCAATATCACATAATTATGTAACTTCTTATTTTGTATAGTCTCTATAGTCCAGAATACATTCTGAGGTCAATATCACATAATTATGTAGTCTACTTATATTGTATAGTCTCTATAGTCCAGAATACATTCTGAGGTCAATATCACATAATTATGTAACTTGTTATTTTGTATAGTCTCTATAGTCCAGAATACATTCTGAGGTCAATATCACATAATTATGTAACTTCTTATTTTGTATAGTCTCTATAGTCCAGAATACATTCTGAGGTCAATATCACATAATTATGTAACTTCTTATTTTGTATAGTCTCTATAGTCCAGAATACATTCTGAGGTCAATATCACATAATTATGTAGACTTCTTATTTTGTATAGTCTTTTATTTTGTATAGTCTCTATAGTCAGAATACATTCTGAGGTCAATATCACATATATCACATAATTATGTATATAGTCTCTATAGTCCAGAATACATTCTGAGGTCAATATCACATAATTATGTAGTCTACTTATATCTCTGTCCAGAATATAGTCTCTATAGTCTCTAGAATACATTCTGAGGTCAATATCACATAATTATGTAGTCTACTTATATTGTATAGTCTCTATAGTCCAGAATACATTCTGAGGTCAATATCACATAATTATGTAACTTCTTATTTTGTATAGTCTCTATAGTCCAGAATACATTCTGAGGTCAATATCACATAATTATGTAGTCTACTTATATTGTATAGTCTCTATAGTCCAGAATACATTCTGAGGTCAATATCACATAATTATGTAACTTCTTATTTTGTATAGTCTCTATAGTCCAGAATACATTCTGAGGTCAATATCACATAATTATGTAACTTCTTATTTTGTATAGTCTCTATAGTCCAGAATACATTCTGAGGTCAATATCACATAATTATGTAACTTCTTATTTTGTATAGTCTCTATAGTCCAGAATACATTCTGAGGTCAATATCACATAATTATGTAGTCTACTTATATTGTATAGTCTCTATAGTCCAGAATACATTCTGAGGTCAATATCACATAATTATGTAACTTCTTATTTTGTATAGTCTCTATAGTCCAGAATACATTCTGAGGTCAATATCACATAATTATGTAGTCTACTTATATTGTATAGTCTCTATAGTCCAGAATACAGAATATCACATAATTATTCTGAGGTCAATATCACATAATTATGTAGTCTACTTATTTTGTATAGTCTCTATAGTCCAGAATACATTCTGAGGTCAATATCACATAATTATGTAGTCTACTTATATTGTATAGTCTCTATAGTCCAGAATACATTCTGAGGTCAATATCACATAATTATGTAGTCTACTTATTTTTGTATAGTCTCTATAGTCCAGAATACATTCTGAGGTCAATATCACATAATTATGTAGTCTACTTATATTGTATAGTCTCTATAGTCCAGAATACATTCTGAGGTCAATATCACATAATTATGTAGTCTACTTATTTTGTATAGTCTCTATAGTCCAGAATACATTCTGAGGTCAATATCACATAATTATGTAGTCTACTTATATTGTATAGTCTCTATAGTCCAGAATACATTCTGAGGTCAATATCACATAATTATGTAACTTCTTATTTTGTATAGTCTCTATAGTCCAGAATACATTCTGAGGTCAATATCACATAATTATGTAACTTCTTATTTTGTATAGTCTCTATAGTCCAGAATACATTCTGAGGTCAATATCACATAATTATGTAATCTACTTATATTGTATAGTCTCTATAGTCCAGAATACATTCTGAGGTCAATATCACATAATTATGTAGTCTACTTATTTTGTATAGTCTCTATAGTCCAGAATACATTCTGAGGTCAATATCACATAATTATGTAGTCTACTTATATTGTATAGTCTCTATAGTCCAGAATACATTCTGAGGTCAATTTACGCAGCATTAAGTGAGTGATTTAATAATCGTCAGTAATGGAAGACAGAAAATTTAGAAGCATCCCTGAAAACTTCCCGTCTGAATGATAGTGGCTCATTATATATGTATGGTTATCAGGAATGTTCACCTGACATTTCGCTTATAGATCACTTGGCACGTGGGATTTCATAATGCGCTGAAAACATTCTTTAGTAGGTTGGTATCACTGTCTATGACACTGTTCACAGAACAACGTCATGAATTGTTGATAGAACAACTGACATACAAATGGCTTTGAGTGAGTGATTGAGTTACGATTTATACCCACATCGACAAACGGGCTGGAGATCTCCAGCAACTGAAGTACCAGCACCAGCCATTGGGACTTACAGCACCTTTGCTACCTGCATGGACCCTAGCTGGATTTACACCATTCCGCAAGCCACTGGTGATTGGAGACAATACAGCCATAAATCAAAATCACATATATACTTCGATTAAAATTGTGGTAAGAGGAAATAAACTGTGAATGTTTCGGGACTTACGTATCCTCCCAGGAGGACAATGACATTGAGTGAGTGAGTTAACATTTAACGTCATCTCGGCAATATTTCAGCCATATCAATGATATTGAGAGTCATTGCAATGTCTTTTCATCCCCTATGTATACATGTGCTGAATACTCCCCTCTATGAATCTCTATAATATGGCAAGAGAGATAATCTGAAAATCAACTCCTTTTATTCTTGTGGTTTAATATTAATAAATTTCGAGTTATATTTGAAATGATGTACAATATCTCTTGAACTAAATGTTTCATCCTCCTAACTATGTCGTTGTTTAAAAGTGTTAGGGTCTCAGATATTATTACATACTTATGAGCATTAATGAAGAGCGTCACCTTTCTCTTTGATAAGTACTAAAACACTACCAGTTGTTGTGTATGATTTGAAAACCGAAACCTTATTAAAATGAAACATATTTTACTTTGATTAAAACCTAACCATATCTGATATATCCAATTCTCATAATCAGACTTCTGTTTAGTGAGTGAGTTTAGTTTTACGCCGCCTTTAGCAATATTCCAGCAATATGACGGCAGGGAACACCAGAAATGTACTTCACACATTGTACCCATGTGGGGACTCGAACCCGGGTCTTCGGTGTGACGAGCCAACACTTTAACAACTAGGCGGCCCCACCGCCCCAACAGGTTTTCTTGAAATCTGAGAGGAGTGAGTGAGTTTAGTTTAACGCCGAACTCAGCAATATTCCAGCTGTATGACGGCGGTCTGTGAATAATCGAGTCTAGACCAGGCAATGCAGTGATGAACAGCATGAGTATCGATCTACGCAACCGGGATACGATGACATGTGTCAACCAAGTCAGCGATCACCCGATCCCGTTAGTCGCCTCTTACGACAAGCATGGGTTACTGAAGACCAATTCTAAACCAGATCTCCACAGGTAAATCTGAGAGGGGTACACAAAGAATATCAACATTCCCGGACGGTATGGTCCCAATGATTATGCCACGAATCGGATTGTCTCCCAGTTTTCAAATAATGACTGTTGTAATTGTATCAACCTCTACTGACGGCAATACCAGTACCTGGTCTAGCCTCCCCTGGCGCAGATACCATCTGGAGTTCATATCGAGGCTCTTTCCGGGCCATGTTTTTTTCTGTTTTCTTTCTGCAAATAGGCGATACCGGCTCGAAAATTGTGAGGTCTAACTCTGTCATCCATAAATATAGGACGTCTAAAAAGGGGATGGTTGTCACCATGTGGTACGACGGCGGTATCCAGTACTTCCTGTTCATAACGTTGTCCCAGGTACTGTAATGAGATCCGACGTGCAGCCATACGAAACGCTACCCCACACCATCACCGAGCCTATACCAAAGGATTTAGAAGCATGGAACATCTAGTGATATTCCTCGTTACAATGGCCGACGGTAGAGACTTTCATCAGACCAATGAACACCAAACCAGGTTTTCAAGTTGAGGTTTTCTTGGATACCTGCAGACGTTCTTCCTGTCTCTGTGAGGAAGTCTGATTGGACGACGTATCCCCAGACTAGAACCCGCCAGCCTCCCTCTGATGATACCAGTGGAGGGTCGGACTTACTGGTGAAGTTTTTCGGCATGGGTAATAGGGTTGTGTCTTGCCAGACAAATTAGGGATCACCTATCATGGTCATTGGTCTCCCTTGGTCTTCCAGAGCCTTTATTCACCGGTGGCCACGTACGTGGTCACAAGTCGACTTTTAACCCAGTCTAAGTAAACTTATGCCCAGTATTATTCGTTACACTGCATATACTGAGTCTAACAAACCCTAGTAGATGGTCGCATCAGCTAACCTTTTCAACTGACCAGTCAGAACACAGCTTACCAAGTCGCGAAAGTTGTAATTCGCACATACCTTTTGAACTTTTTACATCGAAAAAGTTTGTACCCGAACGATTCCGAATGCTATTTTTCGTACGATCGCTTCCGAGTGATGCACATGGAGCACGCCACAACAGTGAGTAAACAGTCGGTGAAAATAGCATTTTTTGTCAATGTTAAACGATGTCAGCTTGCGGAAATATTTGCTAATGGTAACCATGTCATCATAAAGCCCTAAGCGTATATACTGCAGATCAAATATCTGTGTTTAATGCAGAGTTACGTTTGTTGAGAGATAGTGTCAGTGACCGGGGAATTTTGTAAGTCCCGCCGAACCCTAAACATCAGCCGTTGCCTGACTGGTTAAATCCGTTCGGATTTCATTGGACGGTCGTAGGTCGCTCAGATGTTAGCTGACGCGAACTTCTACTAGGTTTTGTTAGACTCAGTATACAGCAGTGAAACGAATAATACTGAGCCTAAGTTTACTTAGACTGACCATTAACCGTGTTGTTAATTTTCAAGTTAGCACCGATGGTCTGAACTTTAGGCCACGGAGCCGGTCAAAGCTACGAAAGCCCAATGCGCAAACGTGAGTTTGCAATTGCTTGGTCACCGACCCTCAGAAAGGCGTGGCTCCGGACTGGACACCGAAGCCGCCATTTGCGTTCAAGATGTCGATGTTCAATGTCTCCTGCAATTTACATTAAGTAACGCAGCTGGCGCTCTTCATCGACGCACGAGCCGAGTTATCCCCCTGCATCATGCATGACAGTAACTTGTCACCGTATAGTTGATGAAAGTCTACGTCTCGCCATGTCTGGAAAAGTTCATTTCTTAATATTTTCAAATCAGTTAAGCACAGTGTGGAGCAATTGCTGCAGTTATGAAAATTGTCCCCCATTGAGCTTGGCAACTGAACATGTGACCCATTGATGTTGAGACAGTATGTGAAGGTGTTCATGTGCATTTAAGTGTGCTGGGGTATGATCGCCTTTGAACAAAAATTTACAAAATGTCCATTGATACACGTGGTGCTAAATTAATGCTCACGGGTAGATATACCCTAATTGCTCTTGTAGTTTCGGCTGCTCAAGCCGCATCTGGTTTGCTCTTTTTTCAGGCTGTAAATATCAACTGACCCGTGAAGATTCGGGTTAAAATTGGTTTTCAGCAACCCATGCTTGCCGTAAGAGGCGACAAACGGGATCGGGTGGTCGGGCTCGCTGACTTGGTTGACGCGTGATGTATGGGAAGTAAAGCATGAAAGTAAGGGGGGAAACTATTGCATATTCTACACACTTGCTAAGAAATACAAGAGAAAAACATAAATGAAATGTGAGATATCGGAAAAAGACGAGCTCCAGAGTAAGATATCTGTCCATATTTACTTCGTTTTGAGGCAGAAATATTAGGGATAATGATAGGAATATTGGAGTATATGCAGAAGACACCGAACTATTTCCAGACGGCTCAGCAACGTCTCTAAATGACGCAATAACAACGTTAACTCGGAGGTCACGTGGTCTATGGCGGAGTGAGGTTGACAGTGCAAACGGCTCACGAAAATCTCATGAAATGAAGTCTCTAACCCCCGGTTCAACGCCTAAAAAAGACAAATGAGAAACGTAAGCAATCCGAGACCCGGGGAACCAGCCTGGAGACGACAAACACGCTAAAAGGGACTGTTTTCTCCTGCACGAAGATCCCTTGGAGACGGACGAAGAAACACATGGCGGCCATGATGTTACGTCAGGGCCCGAAAAATATCCTGACTTGATAGAGGTGTATGGCGTCGTTGTCAGCTCTAAGGAAGAGCTAAAACAAGAACACTATTGACTTTATTTCTAAGGAAGTTCAAGTCTGTAACAACTGAACATAGTGCAAGCCTCGTCAGAATTGACAAAACGCAAGAAGAAATGGCAAAACGTGTTCGTGACTTGGGGGATCGAGTGAAAGATAATGAACGTCATTCTCGGCAATTCAATCTGCTCATCCATGGAATACTCGAAAATGAACCTGCAGAAGACACCATGAAAGTGACAATGCAGTTTATGACAAACAAGTTAAAGCAACCCCAAATGGAGCGTCAACGGATCTGGTGGTGGTGGTGGAATTGGGTTTAACGTCGTGCTTGAGAATATTTCGCTCATATGACGATGTGCATGCGTGTGCGTGTGTATGTGTATGTGCGGCTGCTTGTACTAGCCCAGACTGAAGCTGGTTTTATAGTGCTAGCCCACTGAGATACCATGCCGCAGTGAAGCATGAATACCCCACTCAGACACATTATACTAACTCCGAGCCGACCAGTCCTTATTGTACCCATTAATGCCGAGCGCCAGGCAGGGACCAACAAGTACCATATTTTAACGTCTTTTGGTATGACGCGGTCGGGGATTGAACCCGCGATCTTCCGCATTCTGGGCGGACGCTCTACCCAGTACACCACGGAGGCGGTCGTCAACGGATCTGGTAGGAGAGGGTACTCAAGCTGAAAAATACGCCATTATATTTAACTGAAGATCTGATAAAGGAGGATAAAGAGTTGAAGAGATCCCTGAAGGCTGTCAGTGATGGTGCGTTTCAAGCTGGCAAAAAGTGTGCGTTTCGGAGAGGTCGACTGTATATTGATGGAGAGTTGTACCGTGGCCCTGACGCAAAGAACTGTTATTGACACTATCGTAGTCTACGTAGGATTCTGTATCCATATCTTGGCGACAGATGACTGACTAGTGCTACATTTGATGTGTTAAAGTTACGAAGATTTCTACACTGTGTTCTAGGGCGGGAGGAGGTGTCCCCTCTTTTCACAGAACTTGAGATCAAAACAATTCTGCCATTATATATAAAGACTTGTGAGTTTAACCGTGTTAATTGTGACTGTAGTATCATTCATTCAGCCCTCGGAGGCTAAAAGATGAATTATGTTCTCGGTATTGTTTGCATATATTTGGTGAAACACCAAGACATGATTATTTCACTTAATACCATAGTGATTTCATTGTAACTTTTCTTTTATCTCTGTTGTTTGTATTACTTTTGTATTGGGATCAGTTAAATTAGTTCCACTCAATGTGAATGGACTAAGGGGTACTCAGAAGAGAAAAGAATAGATTTTATCTTTAAGAGATCAAAAATGTGATTTGATATTATTGCAAGAAACTCATAGTATTCCAGAAGATGAAAAATTTGGATTTCACAATGGGGTCATGATATGATATTTTCACATGGAAGTAATGATAGCCGTGGCGTAGCTTCACTGATAAATAGAAAATATCCTACTATTTTGAGTAACCATGCGGACAAGGATGGAAGATTGATACATGCAAATACTGATATTAATGGCAATATTCATCAGATATTTAATATTTATGCCCCAAATAATGTTTCAAATGGGGAACCCTTATTTGGGGATTTAAATGATTATGTTAGTAATCTAGCTGTAAAGACTAATACTGGTATTGGAGGAGATTTCAACACAGTAGTAAATCACTCTCTTGATAGATTAGGGGTTTCTCAATACACCAGCATAAATCTGCCTGATTTAATTAATAATCATAACCTTTGGGACATTTGGAGAAGACAAAATCTCAATAAGAAAGCATTTACATGGATGGTCAATAATACTTCTCAGTCGCGCATTGATTTGTGGCTTATTTCTACAAAATTTGCGTAAAACAGTTCAAAATTAAGTTTTTGAAAGGCAAAATCCCGACCACCATATTTCTTGGCAACGAACCCAGATTCTACACACCAACATCAACCACTGGAAGAACGGAAACTTCCAGAAAACATTGAGATCCAGAGAAAGAAGCCAGTCATTAACCGGGACCAAGGCATTAACCTTCCCAGTGTATACTCTGTTGTCCTATAATCTCCTGGCTTCATCCGTTCATTGTTGTCTTTAATCCTATCCAATTGGTTTCCTATTATGTTGTTATTCTTGTACATCACTCCACCCCCCCACCCCCCCACCTCTTGGATTTATGTACACAATACTTTGTTTTCTTTATGCATTAATCCAACCTTTTTGGCTTCGTGATTATATTGTTGGCTACGTAATTATATTGTTATCTTTGTACATTCTCCTTCCTTGCATTTTGTAAATATGTTTCTATCTATATATATTCACTCTTTGTACTGACTCAGTATTCACCTGATGAAGGAACAAGAATTAGCTCTGAAACGTCGTGTAAAGAATAAAAAGAAGTTGTTATCCATACAAGTGTCATGTATTCAGTATTCAGTCATGTACACAATTGTTGTATACAACCCAGCATTCGTAGTGACCATAAAGCTGTAATTTTACAATATTATGAGGAAAGAAAAAGTAAGCCTAACTTTTGGAATTGTAATAATTCACTACTTAAAGATCAGGAGTATGTAGATAAAAAATTTAAAAAATAAGAATGTAAAGGAAGATTTAGGCCCATCAATGCCCTGGAATTGGATTAAATTCAAAATAATGACAATAAGTATTGAATATGCCAAAACTATAAATATATTGAAGTTCAAAAGGGAGAGAGAATTTATAAAGAAATTATCCATATTAGATAATCAGTTACAGGATAGTGATGATGAAAACGTACAAAGAAATATGAGGATAATAAGACTGAATTAGAATTGATTTATGAACGAGGAGCTGGAGGGGCTTTCATAAGATTACGAGCTAACTAGTCAGAAAAGGGTGAGAAAAGTGATAAATATTTTTATAATTTAGAAAGACAGAGACAAAGTAAAAACGTTATCCGAGAATTAGTGAATGGTAACGGTGTCAGAATAGAAAATGAACAAGACATACCGTCAGAAATTAAAGATTTTTATTTCTCTTTTATTTTCAAGTCGAAACACAAGGACCGATGAAGACATTTTAGAGTATTCTGATCAAAATGTACCTCAGGTTCAAGAGGAAGATAAGCCCATGTTTATGAAAGATATTGATTTCGCTGAGCTTTATAATGCTTTAAAACAAATGAAGCCGAACAAGACGCAAGGTTGTGATGGTTTATCCAGTGAATGTTATAAATATTTTTGGCAAGATTTAAAAGTTTTCTTTAAAACATCACTGGAATATTCTTATGAAATACTTACATTAAGTGTTTCACAAAGACGTGGTGTTATAACATTAATTGGCAAACCCAATAAAGATGTAAAATATTTGAAAAATTGTAGGCCTATTACTTTACTTAATGTCGATTATAAGTTTTAGCTAATAGGATAAAGGCTGTTTTCAATGAAACTTAAACTGGTTTTATGAAAGGTTGAAGTATACATGAAAATGTGAGATTGTTATTAGATATCACTGAAACATACATAGATGAGGGGCATGTATTTTTTTTAGACTTTGAGAAAGTATTTGATTCTGTTGAATTTAAGTTTATTACCAATACTCTGAAGAAAATGGATTCCCTACTAAGCTTATTAACTTAGTAACCCTTTGTTATGTAATGCTATTTCATCATACGTTATTAATGGTGGCCGATCTACAAGTCGAAAACTTTGGGAGGAACAAGACAGGGGTGTCCGGTTAGTCCGTATGTATTGTTGATATGTTCTGAATAAGTAAAAACAACAAGTTTTGTAGCATAGATTGCATCAATGGTTTACAGTTTGCAGGAAATAAATTAAAAGGTATATATTACGCTGATGACTCTCCACCATTATTAAAAGATAAAAACTCAATCCGGAAGGCCCTTGATTTTTATGTTAAACAATAAAATTTCAGTGGCCTAAAACTTAATTTAGATAAATCAGTCCTAATGTCTCTAAGAAAAGAGGACTTTTGCCCACCTTATGGAATTCAGAAAGTATCGAGATAAAAATACTTGATGTTACATTACATACATTACATAATGTTAGACCTTAATGACTTTGTTTGTTTTTTATGATAATATTGAAATTTTACTAGAAAATCTAAAGAAGAGATTTGAAATCTGGAAGTCAAGAAATTTGACAATTTATGGTAGACTCTTATTTAGTAAATCAGAAGGCATTTCAAGGCTTGTTCATATATCATTCCCCAGAAAAGTTGTCAAGTCTATTAACAGAGAGCTATTTACTTTTATTTGGAATAGCAACTCTGAGAAGGTTTCAAGAAATCGTCTCACACAAGGTTATGAAAATGGGGGCATTAAAGCTTTAGATTTTGATGTATTTAATAAAGTACTTAAACGAGTATGGCTTTCTAAATATTTCAAGAATACGAAATTTTGGAGCTATCAAGTTCTGCCAATATTTGAAACTGTAGGCTCCCTTGTGTTTTTATTAAACTGCAACTTTGACATACACAAACTGAATTTAAACATCCCACTGTTTTATAAGGATATCTTGAATATCTGGAAATTCCATTTTTACAAAGATGTTGACATTTTTTAATCGAATTATTTGGAAAAATAAAAATGTGCTTATAAACAGAAAAAGCTTATATGACTCAGATTGGAAAGAAGCAGGTATTATTTATGTTTGGCCATTTCTGCTTGGTGTTTAGTCTATCCTTGGGCCGTGTTCTGCGATCCATTGTGATGCATCTGAAGAGTGCATGGCATCACGAACGGAGGTTCCAATCTGCCATGAAGTAACTACCTATTCCGGAACATCGACGACAGGTAAGAATTTCAACATCCATAAAAAAATCTCTGCTAAACGCGGAGTCGATTGTACAATTCTGACAATATCATCAGTATGTATGTGTTTGACGCTGCATTCAGCAGTATTACAGCTGTACGACATGGTCTGTAAGCATCGAGTCTGGACCAGACAATTCAGTCATTAACAACCTGGAATATGATGATGGAGCATGTGTTTATGAATGGTTCGGGACAGTAGACGATACTTTTGTCATAATTAACCCAACCGATGATTCCATCTGCCTTCTCAACCACCTAAATGCCCGACATCCACGCATGAAGTTCACAATGGAAGAAGAAACCGCCAACAAGCTACCATTGCTCGACGTTCAAGTAGAGAAAGACAACAAGAAGCTCCACACACGCGTCTATAGGAGTGAGTGGGTGAGTTTTGTTTTACGCCGCACTCGGCAATATTCCAGCTATATGGCAGCGGTCTGTAAATAATCGAGTCAGGACCAGACAATCCAGGGATCAACAGCATGAACATCGATCTACGCAATTGGGATACGATGACATGTGTGAACCCAGTCAGCAAGCCGGACCACCCGATCCTGTTAGTCGCCTCGTACGACAAGCATGGGCTACTGAGGATCAATTCTAACCCGGACCTTCACTGGTCAAGTGTCTATAGAAAACCAACCCACACGAACCAATATCTTCACTTCACATCTAATCACTCCTACAAGTCAAGAGAGGAATAATCACACCCTAGCCAGAAAAACTGTTTGAGATGCATTCTACAATTTGTAATTAAAAGGAATAAGGAATAAGGTTTTATGGATGATCAAATTCTTTATTGTACAATGGCGACGTTTTGGTTTAGATACTTATACAGATGCTTAAAAAAGGTATAAGTATCGAAACCGAAACGTCGCCATTGTTCATAAAAGAAGTTGATCACCCATAAAGACTTGTCATTCCTAGGCAGAAGAGCAAAAAACATCAGCTCCACAACCCAAACCGAGTTAGAACACCTTCGCCATGTCTTCATAAACCTTAATCAGTATCCACCAATCAAACCATCAAGACCACCCTCAACCCAAAAGACAAACCACCACGTCAGCAATCAGCACCATTCATCATCAGCATACCATACCGCGATACAGCCAGCGACCATATCCATAGTCTACTAAAGAAGCAAGCCAACATAGATGTTGTGTTCCAGAGAGGCATATCGATTCAGCATATTCTACAAGCCAACGGTAAACCAGCTACAAGCAACAAAGAAGACCCTTCAGGCGTTGTCTACCACATTCATTCGTGACTCGTACACATGGGAAACGTCCTGCCCCCTAAACATGAGAATCAAGGAACATCAGACATTTGTGAAGAAAAAAGACTCCACATTAGTCCTTTTTGACCACACCTAAGTTTATACGAACCATACCATCCTTTGGAACAACATCAGCATCCTTGTAGTCAACCGGTCAGACTACAAAATAAGAAATCTTTTAGAGGCAAGCAAAATCAAACGATGTAGCCCAACAGCTTACCATCATCTAATTATGGCTAATCAAGAATAACCTTCCCTATCCTTTGTCCATCTGGCGTCAATCATTATATGATATCACAACACGAGTCAGTGATGTCAACATACTGTACATAAACCTCCTCAATTTAATAAAAACAGAAACCATTCATGTATAAATTTTCCTTGTGCATAATGTTGTGTCACGTACTTGTTAACGTGTTAGCATCTACACCGAAACGTCGCATCTGTTGCAATGAAGAAGTTGTCTATCCATCAAAAATGTTCTCTTCAGCATACCAGTTTCTAAGTGTCACTTAAAGATGTCGCTATCAAAAAGTTAGGATACTATGTGTTGGCGAAAAATGTGAGCATATCCTGCCCCACCGGTGACACCTGTCATAAACAAATGCAAAGTCTAGTTAAGTGTTCACCTGAAATAAGTCGGGAACGTATGGTACACGTGAAAATAGGGAATTGAATCGGACATAATTTTTGTCACTAATGCATCAAATTTTGAAATTCCTCATGGTGTCCACCATTTTTAAAGCTGTGTCGAGGCCTTAAATGTTGTAACCTTGATTGAAAAACTTCTTGACCAGAGTTGTATGACGCTATTTGAAATCTTGGTTAAGAGAGCATCCGTGACATAAGCTTATGACATAAAACATGTATTATTACCCCTATGACATAACTATGCACATTGGATATGCAAATTAGTTAAATGAATTGGGATATTTTTCTGTGTGAGCGAAGTTTGATTCGACAGATAAATATCATTGAAATTATACCAGAGATATAATCAGAAGACACAGACAAGTTGTTGAACCGTTATTAGAGTATCAGTTATCCTCCAAAACTCAACAATTCGAGGAATGAATATGCGAAAGAAATCCAGTTTGTGTATTTTAGTTCGCAGAACATTTCTGTTATGAGAGTTTGATTTTTGTCATTTGTATTATCATTAATTAGGTGATAGTTATTATGGGTCACAATGTTTAAAGTTTTGAGTGTGGGTTGTGACTCACATCTCGCATATCATATATGTTCAATGGCAATAGTATTTTTAGCGGCACTCCTTTTGATAGCACTTCAGAGTTGCCTCCCTTGGCAATCTTGTTTATTTACGTCTTTCATCATGCCGTGTGATGGACAAGATTTGATAACATTCATGATACAACCTAGCTTTGCTAGAATGCTCGAGAACTGTGTAAAAGCTATATAAAGGCAAATTATTTACCGTAACAACATTAGAGGGTCGTCCGGGATAGAATTCATTTGACATTTATTTCCAACTTCTGCACATTTCAAACTTGAGGCCAAACCTGCTATTAGGAAATTTCAGATTTTGAAAATTGTGTTGATTCACTATATTGATGAGTGAGTTTTTGAACATGAAGCTTTGGAAATGTCGAAAGAAGAAAATTCAGAACTTGAGATGAAAAAACTTAAAATTCAGTTACAAATTCAAAAAGAAGAAAATCGAAAAACAAGAAGAGCTAAAACGGATTGAAATAGAAAGAGAAAGAAAAGAAATAGAATTGAGAAAATTGGAAATTGACAGGGAAAACAATTGAAAAACATGCATCACTTCTCACGATATTTATGATTTCGACAAGTTTCTAAAGTAAACTTTGATACATTTATATCTTAAAAGGGAAATAATCATGTAATACTGATAACTAGCTCGTGGATATTTCACGTGTCTTGCAAAATATGATTGGTCTGTCATTGAGTGACCTGAAAAACGAAATAGAGACACATGCTCATGAAATGTTAGTTTTGAACATTGCCAAGACGTAACTGTTCTGAACAAAGGTAAACTCCCGCGAAGCGAGGTGTGTATTGGACAGTACCTAGCGAGACATAGCGAGGGACAGTCACTCATAGTCGCGGTCGCTCAGTGCGGTCAACCGATGCCTAGGCTTACTGACCATATGAATTTCGTGAAATGTCCTTTATTGCATTGTGTAGTAAGATATTGGACTGAAAAGTTTGTTGAGGTGTAAACTTAAGCAATTGTAGGCAAAGGGATATTTTCACTGCAGTGAACATATATCAAATTTCTGGCACATCAGGGAAAGTATCATTCTTCTCAGATTCAGAAATCTGTCTTTCACACTTAAGAATAGATAAAATGTATCATTTGTGTTATTTGTTAAGGGAAAAATCAACCTCCTCTATTTATCGGTATAATACTGATTAACCAAGACTCGGTTAATATTTCAAATACAGAAACCAGCTCGTGATGAATCCTGTCTTTATAAACTGACGATCCTTTACAGAGATAATAATGATATACTACCCATCAAAGGTTTATACTCACTAATGCAAATATAGCTAGTCAACTGTTCTAAACTATATAGATTTGCAAAATATTCCATACTGTTTAAAGGTACTGTTGACACATGAACTAATGTATTGTAAAACAACTTCGTAACGTTGAAAAGATTATTGGCATGAGTTCAATAAATGGTGAAACTCGGTGAAAATTGGCAAATTCCTAACAAAACTTTACACTAAAACGTAGCTGTTTACATGCACGATATCTGCACATGCTTCTTCCATGTAACCAAATATATATGCATAACATATAGTGAGTGCTTAAGTGAGTCTAAACTTTTATAGTTGATTTCCGTTACAACACCCTTGAAATAAAGCTCAATATCAATCTACTTGCCTTGTACAGCCGACTCCACTGGACTTACCCAATGCCCGAATCCACCTCCATTACTAAACGCCAACATCAGTGACGGCCTGCAGGTAGTTGGAAGTGTTCGGACATACACATGTCTCCAGGGTTACCGAGACCTTTCATCTCATAGTGTGACGGACAACACAACATGCCTCCAGAATCTAACTTGGAGCCACGTCGATCTTCAGTGCCCAGGTACATTCAGTTTGTAATCTAGACATGTCACTAAACACCATGTTTACGTATATTTGTTTTACGCCGCGGTCAGCAATATCCAGCTATATGGCGGCAGTATGTAAATAATCGAGTCTGGACCAGACAATCGAGTGATTGATAGCATGAGCATGGTTATACACAATAAGGATACACGTGTCAACCAAGCCTTTGTGTTGGGCTCGCACTCAGCATTAATCCAGCTTCAGTCCATTATCTAGCGAGGGTAAGTCACAATGGTTTGTTTGTTTGTTTGTGCGACACTCAGTAACATTCAAACTATATGATCGCGGTCTGTAAATAATCCGCCCATTTTTTATTTTGTACTGTCTATAGTGATTTAATTTTACGTTAGCGTACTAGTTTTAAATTTATATAGCTGTGATGTTCTAGTATTTTTACTGTCCTTCGATGACAGGTATTTATGTTCTAACCTTATTGAGTTTCATATTGATATAAACTAGATTGTTCTCGTCACGATATGGCTGAAATATTGCCGATGTGACGCTAAATAATAACTCACTCACTCACTCACTCACTCACTCACTCACTGTAAATAATCGACAATTATTGACAGCATGAGTATCGATTTTCACAATTGGGATACGATGATATGGGTCACCCAAGTCAGCGAGCCCGACCACCCGATCCCGTTAGTCGCCTCAAGCATTGGTTGCTAAAGAACAATTCTAACCCGGATCTGCACGGGCCTCATGTTTACATGTATATCCTGAGGCTTGATAGTTAAAAAAACCATTTCCACATCCACACCACAAGAGCCTATTTACGATTTCGACCACACCATGAGCGTGTGCCTATGAATCACTACCCAAAAGCGATGATAACAAGCGTTCACGAGAAGTTGAGCGTATCCTGACCAACCAAGGGCAAAGGCTAGTCATTTGCTCCTCTGAAAACTACATGTTATTTTGATGGAATAATATCAGCGTTGAAATGAAAAAGAAACCTGAATAAGTTCTTGTAACAAAACAAAACATTTAAATGAAGCGTTTCTCAATAAATATATTGGGTGTGTTAAAATTTAAAGTCAATATTTCAGGCATATCGTGACCATAATAGTTCCATATCTAAAATAAACTAAGTCGAATACATATCTGTCAACGAAGGGCAGTAAAATAATTAGACTATCACAGATTGATATTTAGAACTAGCATGTAATCATGAAAAGACATCACTACAGCGAACATCATAAAAATGGGTTATAGGTCGCCAGTAAAAGATAGCTAGGTCACCATACTTGGGACCCAAGGGACTAAGATCATGTTTGCCACCCGCATGGACCCTGGCTGAATTTACACCATCCCCACGTTCATTGGTGATAATGTATACGTTTAGCCATATATTAAAAGAACAAATATACTGCGATTTAAAGCTTTGGCATGCATTAACATACTTCAAATTGTGTGGAACTTGCATACTCACAAAATGGCACTTCAAGATTGAATGTCAAACAAACTGGTTAATAATAATTAAGAATGATATCACATATAAACAGTCACTGATATTGCAACACTAGATCATGCATTTGCATGTAAGTACACTTACATAAAAAGTTTTGTAAAGCTAAACTAATGTTTTTAAACAGGTAAGCTTAATCGAACTTCTGTCAAGTGGGGGCGGTTGGGTAGCCTATTGGTTAAAGCGTTTGCTCGTCACGCCGAAAACCCGGTTCGATTCCACAGATGGGTACAATGTGTGAAGCCCATTTCTGGTGTCCCCCGCCGTGATATTGCTTTAGTATTGCAAAAAGCGGCGTTATTCCTAACTCACTCACTCAATCTGGTCAGTATGACCTCCATGAAATTTTGCACATCGGTTAAGTTCTTCTTTTCTTTATCATTTAGGTCCCCACTCTTGAATTCATTTCAAGGTATAATAGGTTTGAAAATACAAAGAAATTTGAAATATTTTTTTGTAAGAAAACTTCGACGCAATGAAAAGTTACTAAGGGAATGGCACATGTTCTTCATAAAAGGTACTATAATGTAGGTGGGTCTTAAAACACTAGACTGTGACACGAACTATTGTCGATTACTTGCGGAAATGTGGTTACCAATTTGATAATTCGACACTAGAGAGTACGTTCTCCAACGGAGATTATGATATCATACATATGCATACAAGTAATGTTCATCTACGTAGATGTAAGTATCTTCTACTCAGATGAAAGTATTTCCTACGTATATGAAAGTATTTCCTACATATATGAAAGTATTATGTACGTAAATGTACGTAGATGCTGTGGCACGCGTATGACTTGCTGTAACAATCAGCTGCTCTGTTCTTTCGAAATTGTGGGGGCGATGTGATTTGTCATCACCTTTTGACTCGTGTCCAGTTTATTTGCATTTCAAAGACAATACTTAGGACTTCAAAGTAAGTCGCTAGGGTTCTTTTCTGGGGCGAAACTAACTGAACCAATTTCTTTATGATACTACGTTATGCATATAAGGAAAGGCTTAGGGAGCATACCCGTGAAGATCCGGGTTAGAATTGATCTTCAGTAACCCATGCTTGTTGTAAGAGGCGACTAACAGGATCGGGTGGTCAGGCTCGCTGACTTAGTTGACACATGTCATTGCATCTGGATCAGACAGGCTTTTAATTGACATCACGAGCACCGATCTACGCAATTGGGACGTAACGATTTGTATCATCTAAGTCAGACAGCCTGACCACTTAGACAAGTAAAGGCCACTGACGACCATTTTTAACCCGGGAGTTTACTTTATTTATCTAATTAGAACAACTATTTTGTCTAATATTGACATACGAGGGGCTATCAATAAGTTTTGAGCCTAAAATTCTTCCGATATGTGCATGGTAAAATATCTGTATGATATTGAAGAATGGTTTATATCATTCACATAAACGTAATGTTGACATGCGCATGTCGCTAGTTTCCATCACGTAAATCTAATCACATGTACCCCTTATTGAAACGGCAGAAATGGATAAGTTTGAGTACAGACCAGCCATAAAGTTTTGGGTCCTCGAGGGCCACCCGGCGAAGCACATTAAAGAGCGATTGACAGCAGTGACTTTTTAGCATGCACATATCAGAAGTATTTTAGGATGAAAACTTTTTGATAGCCCCTCGTATCAATTTCAAATATTAATACATTTTACAGGACCATGGATCCCGAAAAATACGCCTTCTACACGCCGGCTTAAATATGTCCAGCTGACAACAGAGGAACTAAAGAGCATCTACGTCAACAATAGCTTCGTATTCCTGGTGAAAGTCTGTGCTAATGCCAATTTCAACTTTGACAGATACCAAGCAAAATCAAAGTATAATTTAGATAGAATAATTATTGGGGAATGACAACATCGATCTCTCGCATTGTAGGAAAACACTGTTCAATTATCTATTCGTACGGTATATTGTCTTGCACGGAGTATAGACCTTTCTGGATAAAAATTAATGGCACTACTATTTCCGTTGGAAAAGGGTTTAGGGTTGGCTATCAACAGCAGGTTAGTTGCACTGGTCCAGATCTTAATGTAACCGATTGGAGCATATCGACTTACTTAAACAATGCCGGATCATGGCTCTTCAAAATACGTTCAGATCTTTAAATGTAGATTACAGTATTAAGGCTATTATCTAACAATCTGTGGGCGAGACACCCATGTGTGTTATCTATATGGTATCAAATACATGTGTGAAATCGAATTCCAGGTCTGTGATTGGCTACTCCATGGTGATGACCTAAGGTCAGATTTTCACGGACTACGTTACTAATGTAATTTATGATTAGTGCTTCGGTCGAATCCAACGGTGTCTGTGTCGAAATGGTATGGTGTAAGTGTGTTAATAAATGTCCTTGGGTCTTCGAAAGTGTTTATTATCATTATCGCCTTGATAATTCACAGATTTGGCAGAAACGTTTGTGTCGATGGCAACACTAGCTCTGAGCAGCAAGAAGTAGGTTGAATGGCGTCACAAATGACAGTTGTCTTATACAGAGTGAGGAAGTGAGTTAAAATTTAAAGTCACATCGGCAGTATTTCAGCCTTATCGTGACTAAGAAAGTTGTAAATTTATAAATGAATAAATTCAAATTTAGATAATGTACTTACCTGTCTGCAAAGGACAGTAAAATAACTAGAATATCACAGTTATAAATGTAAAACTAGTATAAAAATCTAAAACATCTTAACTATGAAAGACAATACAATATGAAAAACAGGCTATAGATTGCCAACAACTGAAGGTAGATCCCCATACTAGGGACCATGGGGACTTACAGTACATTTGCTACCTGCATGGACCCTAGCTGGATTTACACCATCTCTTCAGCCGGTAGCAATTTGACAAATCTAGCCATACATTAAAGACACATATTCTACGGTTAAAAATGGATAGTTTTAATTTACTTTGAATGTTTGGAGACTTACGTACCCTCTCTGGAGGACAATAATTTTACTGTGCTTTAACCCCCTTGGAGAATCCAGCCACTAACAATCTGTGTTACTAATTTAAACTTCCAATCATAAAATATTGATCTGTTTACAAATCATTTAACAAATCTATTTATTCTAAAAATGCTATAACTAAATGAGGACTGATATTATTAAAAAGATCCTTCATAGTTCGTGATTTGAAATAGTTATCCTTGTGATGGAATATTCAATACAGTCAAGCAAGACATGCTTGACCGTGATTCTTTCATCACAAGTGATACAAAACGGAGGATCTTCACCTTTGAGGAAATGTTCATGAGTGTATCTACTATGGCCAATGCGACATCGTCAGTATCGAATAGACTGGGGTTTATCACAGCAAGATTTGGTGAACAAGAGCGGGATAAAATTAATGTTGTCATTTCTTCGTGTTTCATAATATATATCAGTAATTTCCAGTAATAAGAAGTACGTTATTCGTCACATGCGGTATATTTGGCAAAGCTTTCCTGGCTACCTTCTTGAAAAATAGTTATTCCTGTTTTCCTTTCATGACTAATACTACCGGCACATATGGTCCTTTGTATAGGACGGCCGCAGTCGACGTTTGGTACGGGGTCCATACCACACAGGGTTTGTCAGATGGTCGATCAGTCATTACTGTATGTGGTATGTGGTCAGCGTGGCATTGTTTGTGTTGTACGCAGCAACTAGCAAATATCACAGCCTCCCCGGCCTACTAGGAAGGTGCTTCACAAATTGTACCTTCTGATCAGAGATATTTGGTGCGAAACGTAATTTTTGACCACTCTAGTGTCTCATAATGACTTGAACTATAGAATAACATTAAAGCAAGCACGAACGATGTTTGTGATATTCTGTAATGTTGTTAAAGCGTTTGATAGGGTTTTCAAGCAGACTTACTATACGCATTTGTAAACTAACAGTTTCAATGGTGACCTTTCATCAATGTTAAAAGATTATACCATCTGATTACAGTAATCTTTTTAACAGTTATTTCTCCTTCCTCTTGCCATTTTCCTTCAAAAATATTTCTGTAGGTTCTTATTGATTCCACGTCCTTTTTTCAGCATTCAAATATGCTCATTCTTTATTTAATAAATTTGGTTGATCCGATTGCATTTACTTGTTGTATTGCACTGAGTTTTGTTACTTTAAGTTAAAGAAAATCCTGAATATTTACCTTGACTTTTAGTCTAATCATCATGAATGTCACCAGAACTACAGCATTCTTATCTTATGCATAGCTCATATATATTGTGAAATCTGAGCCAGACAGTAGGACGTAAAGAAAGAGCGTTCAAATTTTACATCAGCAATACCAAGAAACTTTGGATAAATAGTTTATGTGTACTTCCTGTGTATGTAGGCATGATAATGAACGGCAGTTCTTCGGAATTTGATTTTTTAATTTTTTTTTTATAAATTATATAACATAATCAATAATATACTGAGTCAAATAAGTAACTTCACAAAATGTAATTTGAAAAATAATGAATAATCTTTCTCTGATGATACATCTATGTATCCGAAATGGGATCCCTATCTTTCGACTCTAGAAAAACGTTAGCAAAACCCACTCAAACCCATCCATTCGTCGTGCAAATGACGTTAGTGCCAAATCAGGTTTTGCACGTGCAGTCGATCACTTGATCTTCGCATCGAAGTTTTCTTCATATGCACGTGTTTGCATTGGCCTCAAGAATTGAAAAAACACTTTTAAACCACAGTTCTAACGGTACCTTGAAATGCCACGATTGTCAAATGTGCAACGTGGAACGTGCCGTTGGCATGTTGCAAGCGGGAAGATCAGTTATTGACGTCGCAAGAGCAATGGGATGCAGCCGTCGTACTGTGTATGACTTGCGAGGTCGTCTACAACAAACTGGCACCACTCCCGATCGCCAAAGGTCGGGTCGTCCACGAGTGGCGTCACGAGCAGAAGACCGTCAAATCGTCCTACGTCATCTACGTGACAGATTTCTGCCGGCTACACGAACCAGGGCTGAGATGTTTAGAGGTCGACTGTCCTCACCGGCCATTCGAAATCGGTTGCGGGCTGCCAATCTCCATTCTCGACGTCCATATCATGGGCCAATATTGACGCCGTTTCATGAACGTCAACGTCTGCTGTGGGCCCAACGTCACCTCCGATGGACCCAGAGAGACTGGAATCGAGTCGTCTTTAGCGATGAATCCAGGTTTACCCTCAGATTCGCGGACGGCAGGCATAGAGTCTGGAGACGACGTCGTGAACGGTATGCCCAATGTTGTGTGTACAGGAAGTCGACAGATTCGGGGGCGGAAGTTGCATGGTGTGGGTGCTTTCTGTGGGAACAACCGTTCCCCGACTTCTGGTCATCCGTGGAAACCTCACAGCTGCTGCTTACCGCGACCAGGTGCTCACCCTGAACTCGTTCCTTTCATGGCGGCTCATGGCCCAGGTCTACAGTTCCAGCATGATAATGCTCGGCCGCATACCGCGATGTTGACACGAAATTTCCTTCAAAACGCTTAAATCAACTTCATGGACTGGCCATCGAGGTCCCCTGACCTTAATCCAATAAAGCACGTCTGGGATGCACTTGGGAGAAGGCTTCGTGGTCTTAGGAACCAAACCTCAGAATTTGGCAGGAACTTGGCGCTGCCTTGCAGGAGCAATGGCGCAGAATCCCCAACCACGTGTTCAAAAGCTTCAGGCAGTCGATGAGGAGACGGTGTTTGGCAGTGGTGAATGCAGCAAGCGGCCATACACGATATTGAACTGAGAAATTTCGCATTTTTATTCTTGTGACTTGACATTCTGTATACCCATGTTTTGGAACGGCGGTATAGCCTAATGGAACTGATTATGGCACTGTCAGTGTATCGAGTACATCACACAGATCTCAGCAATGAAATAATAACAATTTAACATTCATCGATCATATTTTACCACAGCAGTGGCAGTGACGTTACATAAAAAAAATATATTAGACCCGTGAACGTCCGTGTGTTGAAATCTTTGGTTGATGCATGCCATCGTATCCCAGTTGCGTAGGTCAGATGCTCATGATGTCAATCACTAGACTGTCTTTTCCAGACTCGATTATTTACAGATCGACGTCACATAGCTGGGGCATTTGCTTAGTGTGGTTTTTAAAGAACAAACAAACAAAACAAATCAGAAACTTAGCGTACAGCCATAGCTTATAGCCGGTATTTAAACAGCTGAAATTCTATGGTTATATGAAAATATGCGTGACACATTTGCTGTAAATGTATGTATTACTAACCTATACTTTGGTATAAAAATAATGCCAATGTACCATTAGATTGTAACTCACTGAACCCTTAATCGCCCGCTACTTTGCGTCTGATGATGTAGATTGCATAAGAATCGGTTTCTCAAATTGTCAATCTGCATTATCATTCATGTTTAATGGCTGCCTTGTTTTCATTACAGTCACATTGACTTTCATTAGCTCCAGAAACATTTTGAATATTCTTTTTAATATAATATTCATATTGTTTAACATGTTGACTATTGTTTAAAACATAATGGGGTCATCTGAGTTTTATTCCATCTCCAAAAGTTTCATTTTTTCAATCAATTACATACACATTACTTTTTCCAATCTGTTCATTCATACACCTCTGTTTCATATTTCTTGGTCTGTAAGCCCCAGCTCGTTAGGGCTCCTCGTTCTTGGAGGCTTCCACCATTGCGCCAAACGTCTTGGGCTGGCAACCCCTTGGCTTTCTTCCATACTATAGCTAACACCCTGTGATTTAACTCCAATGTTGTTCAAACCTTTGTAAGACCTAACTCATCCCTTCAAGTACTGTTTCTATTTCGAAAAAGTCAACTTCCTTATTTCAAAGTTTGAGCTCGAGATTTTACAGCACGATCGGCACCGGAGGCCAGTAACTCTCCAGATGAGGTGTCTTTGATTTCTGACAAAATAGTCACATCTGTTATAAACAAAATTCACGGACACCTATAAGGCAAATGTCCAGCCTATAAGGTTTGGATTTACTTTAAAAACAATAAATTGATGTTGAATATTTTAGGAATGTTGACAAATGCCTTTAAAAGTAAATCAAGCATGCTTAAATGTCTTAAAGGGAAAATGTCTCCTCCTATTATTGGGTCCTACTATTTCACTGCATGTTTCACGTGAAACAAATGGATCATCTTTTTTGTCTGTTAAAAAGAATTATGCCAGAATTGTTTGATTCGATTTTATTTAATGCTATTGCAATAAAGTAATGAAATCAGGATATGTCACATGCTATAAAAGCACTGTTTCTTGAAAGAATATAATGTTTTATGAGAATTGGCAAGCATATATCCAACTGGGTTCTTCAGAGATATGTTTTGTTTTGTTTATTTGTTGTGTAGGTCGATGTTCATGGTGTTGATGACTGGATTGTCTGGACCAGTCCTGATCATTATCACAAACCGCTGCCACATAGCGGGAAAATTGTTGAGTGCTGTCTTAAAACAAACAAAACCAACAACAAACAAACACATTTCACGAAATACAAGCATATTCACAAAATGCATTAACAGGGGTATTAATCGCATTAACATAATAAATGTCCGTAATTTACAATAACACACAACTATCGAGAGTAAAGATTAAATATTTCACTACGTTTAGAGCATTATTAAGTCTGCTTGCTCTCTGCATACAAATCAACACATTCAAAGTGGCTGTGCGTTGCAATACCCAAAGCTATGGGATATTTATAGTCATATATAGTCATGTTCTTTTATTCTTTTGGAGTAGTATATACAATTATAATTCAAATGCATTTGTCAATTAAATATTTAGATGCTATTATGAAATTATCACGACATTGTTTATAATTATTTCCTGGGTAACTTACGAGTCAGCTGTGCAGGCACGTTAATCTGTTTTGAGCTAGGGTTGCAACTACTGATCATGGGTTGGAACTCTGTTCTCCCCGGTTATAGTCTGGGTTAGTCAGGACCAAACAGTCCTCGTGGTTTTCACTATGGTTATCAACATCTGAAGCCTTCATCACTTGGTACTTTCCTCAACACCAAGCTGGTACATTTGTGATATATTTTAAAATGAAACAGTGAGTTTGCTAGTTCTCATTCAGCAGTAGATCGATGATCATGATGTCAATAATATCTTCAACATTACCGGATGACGGCTCCATATAATGTCACATTTACAGCTCTACAATATATAAATAACCAGTCGAAATATACACATGATTACACAATGCCATTCAAGTGGGCAAATGTAACATATGTTTATATTTGGGATTATACTTTCAGTAAAGTACAGATTCTAGTACTTTTGAAGGGTTGAGTCCCATCCGGGATTCGAACCCACACCCTCAAGAGTCAGGGCACCTAATAGCCAGCACACAAAGTCAGCCGCCTAACCTGCTCATATGACCGCGACTTCCACAAAATGGAAGTCAGACAACTGGTAGTCCAGACGGCTCCCACGACCGAAAGCAATGATTACACAGTACCATTTAGAAAGTGGTCAAATATAACATATGTTATATATACTTCTCAGTAAAAGTACAGATTCTAGTACTTTTGAAGGGTTGAGTCCCATCGTTGGCCACTCACAATCTAAGATGGCCGCCATTTTGCAAGCTACTAATCATGCAAAATTGCAGGTTATCTTCATATTTTCTTTGCAGACTCTCATCACAATGATATTTATATACCTGAATGTGTTTTAAAGAGACATACTTTTAGGCAATTGTGAAAATATTGCAGTAATATAATACATATATATACATAGTGAGTCTTCCAGCAATATTCCAGCTATATGGCGGCGGTCTTTAAATAATCGAGTCTGACTAGACGATCCAGTGATCAATATCATGAGCATCGATCTATGGAATTCGGATTCGATGATACCCGAACTTCACGGGCTCTAAATATATAAATATGAACAAATTTAATATATAATATAATATAGCAATATAATAAATATATAAAATACCATAATCAATATATGATAAATAAAGGATATTTATTAAAATTTCAGCACTGTTGCCTTTGTTATGTAATCAAGCTCACTAAGTTGCTACCATCGCTGCTTTTGATGGAGGTAGTTAGCTTCCTTAATCCAGGACAAACACCTGCGATTATCGCAGATCAAACACTATCCATTTTGAAAAAACCCAGTGACATTGGCCAGAAGGGTATGGCGAGAACAAGTTTGTGTTCAAGCTTGGAGGACTGCATATTGAAATGGCCTCTTTAGATCCCTAGGAACGCTTTTGTCGGGCAGCGGGTGGACAAGTATTCTCACCAGTGCGGGCATCGCATCGTCACATTGTGATTCCGCAGATTCATTCTTATCAGCTTTGAATGTTACCAGGACACACAAGGCACATCAGGTGACTGCCAGCTCTGTTCGGACTTGTGAAAGCAGGTTACAGAATTTTTTTTTTAAAAATGGTGTGAGAAGCGTAAGTTGGAAAGCTCTCCAATTCCAGTATTCGAATCTGGTACTGGACGTGGAACTCTTGATCCTTCCGCTGATCAGATCATTTAGACAGGCAAACTTTGCATTTTATTATGGAACTACGATCCCATTGTTCTTTGCTAACAATGAAATGGATAATGCAAGCTGGCTCACCATTCATTTTAAAGGACATGTTTTGCCTAAACCAATTTCTAGGAATAATCAATATTCATGTTTATGTTTGTTAAATAGACTATTCATTTGTGTGATCGAGGGTCAGAGAAATCCTGTCGGAAAACACTTGAGACAGAATAATTGTGCTTCATGTTGTTGAATAAAGGAATTGTCAATCAAAGAATTGTTGTTGCAAAATGTCATTGTATAAAGATACTTAGATTTAGGCTCATGTTGAAATTTAAAATATATCTGATTTTGCGGATGTAGCGTAAAATAGTCTCCGTGGGTAATACCCAAACCGCCGCCATATAGCTGAGAATATTGCTGAGGACGGCGTTAAAAACATCAACCAAGCTTCCCCCACACAAATGGTTGGTCCCTTATGAATACAGCGTATCGTATAAATTAATAAACGATTTCTTCCCGGCAACACTCAAGCTCTTTCAGATCGCTACCGTGAACGTTAAGGCACAACAATATACATCATGATGTTTTTGCCTAAAGGATGTATATACGTCATTAGTACCATATATCATAATTTTGACATATGCAACCAATGTCCTTACACAATGTTCTAACAACAGATACATTAGGACACTTACCTCGCTCACGATGTGTACAACAGCTGTCCAGCCCCTCTCTGATTGATCTGCGTTGCAAGATGTTACACTCAATCCAGTAGTGTCAGTCAGTTGGGTTCGAACCAGAAACGCTGAAGTGTCATCATCACGCATGCAAAACAGTACCTCGCCCTAATGATATCGTCGTTCTCCTGGCTGGGTACATAGTGACATAGGACGCATGGCCAGAGGTGAGTAAACATGGAACGATGTAATTGCTTCAATTTACAGAGTCCTAGACTATCGCAAAGCTAGGTGTGTATATACCTTGTTTGGTAATACCCTCTGTTTATTCAAGAAGTCAATGACGCATTGCCCCCTTGTCCGCCATGCAAGGCGCCCACATGACTCTTTCCTTCGAGGGATGATATATTTGATTAGTTCTTCTATATTATTACTTTTTTCCTTAATCGTTACATATTTTTGGGCTTTTTGTGTAAATTGTATCTATTTCACCAGTATTTTAAAATACCACATACACATCTGTGTCAATAAATTACACCTTTGATCTAACTTTAATGAGTATACATCCATGCTTGTCACAGAGGCGAATTTTAAGGGACCAGGTGGTCAGGATCGCCGATTTAGTTGAACACATGTCATCGTACCCTAGTTGCGTAGATCGTTGCTGAAGAGCTGATGCATCATCACGGGTCTTTAAAACCTTAAGAGTCATTAAAAGCATTTATGCATCTGTAAAGCAGGTTTGTTTTGTAAGTCCTTTGGCATGTTCATTTCTTTATTAACTAATCATCTACAGAAAAATTGGAAGTGTCAGGCTCGTTATTTTAGAGATTTTATGGGGTTTTAAGGATAATATGATAATGCAATCTCTGATGCCGTGTCAAGAGTTTGCAGAAACAATGCAACATGTTAGAGACATATATGCTGCTGGATGGGGTTTGGAATGTAATTACCAGTATTGTCGTATTTCGATGGGGTGGTCCTTTATCTAATGAAGAGGGTTTGGTTCCACAAGAGCAAAGAGCTTACTACTGTTAACTCTTATAGTAGCTGGGGCTGATGTTTCCGTGTATAGTAAACTGGACAGCAACATCAATGATTTAACGCATAGGTAAAGGTCAGTTACCTTAATATAGCATTACTGTTTTCTTTAGAATCTTTGGTACTCAAATACAACCAAGATTGATACATGGATCTGAGATGTTGGGTGCAAATGGATATTATTGAAATTGAAACTCTTAATCTTTTAGCATGTGAAAGGTTTTTAAATGTTTAAAAGGCTGCCAGTGCAATAATATACAGTGAGTATAAATACTCTATTCGTAAATGCATACGGTAGAGGAAGCTCTGAAGTGCTGGTTAAACCTTATGAAGATGCCTGCATATAGCATTCAGAGAAAGCTTATAACATATTGATGTTCCTAGACAATTGTGGTTAAAATAATTATGTGTCGAAAGCACGATTTTGTATTGATTTCACATGGTTTGGGATTGCTTAGTTGTCTCAAGGTTTAGGCGACAAAGGGATTATTTCATAATCAATTTACAAGATGTTGTTCTATGCGTGTGAAGGAGTACAATATCGAATAGTTCGAGAATGTGCAAGAAACTTTAAATGTTCAACAGAACATGAAACAAATTTATATTTTAACATGGATAATCTTCTCTGTATCGTTCCAATTTTTTAGCATATGTACTGCGTTAGAAATGCATGAGACCCTACTGATAATATGTTCATATAATCTGATACAAGATGCATCCACCTTTATCACTGTTTCTTAACCAATGTCAGTTTAAGCAATATTAAGATCCTACGTCTTCATATATGTCTTATCAGTGAATGTCCATCTTTGTTTTCAAAATGTTGTAAAATGATGATGGGTGTTATCATATAATTATATAATCTACATATATTTTATAGTCTACAGTCGGATATAAAGTCCCTATAGGGTCAGGTTTAAGTTATTAGTTTAATAATCAACAATGCTAGATCAGAGAAATTTAGGAGCACCCAAACAAACAAACCCTCAGAATTCAGTCAATACGGCTATCAAATACAATTTCCAGTCAGCTCAAAATCAAAGTGCAAATAATTATAGTGAGTGAGTGAGTTAATATTTAACGTCACATCGGCAATATTTCAGCCATATCCCGTGACGAGAACATTTGACATTTAAATATAATAGTGAGTGAGTGAGTGAGTGAGTGAGTGAGTTTTAGTTTACGCCGCACTCAGCAATATTCCAGCTATATGGCGGCGGTCTTTAAATAAACGAGTCTGGACCAGACAATCCAGTGATCAACAGCATGAGTTAAATATAATATATATATAGATATTATAAAAAACGTGCCGACGAAGGACAGTAAAAACAACTAGAATATCCACAGATATACATATTGTAAAACTAGTAATTAAATCTAAAACAGTTTAACTTTAGGGGAACAGCTTCTAACAATATAAAAATAGGCTATGGATCGCCAACAACTGAAGGTAGATCACCATACTAGGAACCATGGGGACTTACATTGCTGCAAATAAATTATAGTATTACATCAAAAAAATATATATGCTTGTCAGGAAACCATTTTCATCGGGCTCATCTATCAAAGAGATAACTTGACAATTGTGCGTTTATCATAAAGCTCAAGGTTTTCAAGTTAGAGTTCGGCTGATGTATTAATGTCTATAACATTTAAACGTCATAAATTGTTGATAGAATTGATAGTAAGTAAGTGCAATTTCTATTCATCCTCAGAACTGTTGTTGAATGTTCAAAACCAAAGGATATCTATACTAGGCACATAAAGAAATCTGTGCATGCAAAATTTAAAATCTAAATTTTTCAAACCTGTGTGAGTTAATATTTAACGTCACATCGGCAATATTCCAGCCATATTGTGACGACAAAAGAGTGATGTACTAAGTTTACATATGTATACTTATTTAAAACCTGCCAGCGAAGAGGACATTATAACGACTGGAATATCACAATTCGATTAAAACTAGTTTGTGTTCAGTGTAAAATGTTAAATCATTTCAAAGAAACATCACAATATAGTTCGGGCTGTAGATCGCCAACAACTGAAGGTAGATCACCATACTAGAGATCATGGGGACTTACATTACTTTTGCTACCTGCATGAGCCCTAGCTGGATTTACACCATCCCTTCAGCCGCTCGCGATGGAGAGGCAATTTAGCCATAATTTAAAATAACAAATATTCTAGGTTTAAAGCATGGTTGACTAAAATTGACTTTGAAAGTTTTGGGACTTACATCCTCACAGGAGAACAATTCAATATTAACCCTTTGAGGATGTTGATACAGCCAGTTGGCTAATTTATACTAACATTGATAATAAAATGAGCATTTATCTATTTACAAAAACACATTGTTGCTTAAATTTATCAATAATTCAATTTCTTTTAAAAATGCGATAATTAAATGAGAATGTACATTAAAAAGTTCCTTCATTGTTTTGACACTGAAATATTTATCCCCGGTGATGGAAAAATCAATACAGTCCTGTGATTCCTCATCACAAGGGATGCAAATATGGAGGATCCTCACCTTTAAATGATAAAGTACTCGTATATGTATCGAGAATGGCCAATACGGCATCGACGTAGAATGACCTCTTTAAATCTGGACCGACAACCCAAGTTAGGTGTAACCGATAGTTGGTTTTGCTGCATATAATTTATTGATACCTACTTGGGTGTCCACTTTTCCGCATAGGATCCCGGATGTAACTTCTTATAACTGGTTTATAATCAATGCAAAGGCATCAGAAGTGGTATGTCAGATGTGTAATGAGCGCCTGACCTTTGGCAGAATCGGCCATGTGTTACAAGTGATTCCAACATGGCTGGGTAACCAACAAACGACGATGTCGTATTGGCCAACACAACATTATTATGTAGTTTAATTATGTGTCAAATGCAAAACAGGATGCTGGCACGGAATTGTTTTTAATTGTTTGAAGACAAGACAGCAAGTCCGAAAAAGTAAAAAGTCCTTATGTGTAGACTGTTTGATACATCTGAGGGGCAGTTAAAATGGCCTTTGATTCGGCTGTAAATATGGAAGCGTGATCTGAGCCAATCTAGTTGATATAATGTTTTGGATCCTATGACAATGGCACAAGCAACTGCTCCACCATGCTTGGATCCATCACTAAATATAGATGTATATATGTATTATATGTACTTCCTTAATTGATCATATTCTTGTTTATACTGTAACTGATTTGTTTCTGATTTCTTTAGTTTGGTTAATGTCAGGGTCAACTCTTGTGTACCAACTGCCAAGGTGGAAGAAGAAGGGAAACAGGCGAAAAGGAGATATGTTAGTAGGGAGTGCAATCTTAGCTTAGCTAAAATAAAAGGTTAATTCACGTATTCCCAGAGGTGGAATAAGCGATGACTTTTACCGCAAAGATCTTCATACAGAGGATTAAACACAATGAATTGTAAGCAGGGTTAGACTTATTAGCATATAACTTGGTTATGTGTACTGTAAAGAGAGTGTTATTCGGCGTTGTTTTAGGGATGCCTCGTCAGCTTCAACGTAAAGACTGTCAATAGGTGAAGTTCGGAAAGATCCAGGACATAGTCTCAAACCTTGATGGTGAATAGAATCAAAGCACTTTAAGATTACTTTTACAAAGCTCCACCGATCTAATCAAGTGTAGGAGGGTTGACTGATCACCTCCCCACTTAGAGTTAGAGACAACTTTCAAGAGATCCAAAGCTTTCAGACATTTTGTTTTTAAGATACTTGATATGAGGTAGGAATGTAAAGATGATGGTCAAATATGATACCTAAGAATTTAGCCTCCTTAACTAATAATACTTTAATGGGAGTACTCGATAGATTTTAAGTCTGGGTCTTTATGTGGTTTATACTAACGACAGAAATGGATGCAGTTAGTTTTAGACTTAGAAAACTTAAAGCCATTTTGTTCGGACCAATCATTGATTTTATTGAGACAGACTTGCAACTGTCTCTCAATTGTGCGCATATTTTTTTTACCTCGACATGAAACATTAAAATCATCGACAAATAACGACCCATCAATAGAGTCGTTTAAAACTTTAGATAAGCTGTTGATTTTATACTAAACAACAACGTTACCGACAATATGCTTCCTTGTGGTACACCCTGATCTTGATCATAAAAAATCAGACAAGGTGGATCCCACTCGAACCTATATGGATATGCCTGTTTGCCAAAAACTGTGATATGAAATTTGGCAAACGGCCTCCTCAAAACCCATGTTAGGAAGATCTGTTAAAATTCCATGTTTCCAGGTGGCATCGTAAGCTTTTTTCTCTAAGTAAACAAATATAGATACGGTGTGTTGTTTATTAATAATACCATTCTTCACAAAAGTTTCCAGTCTAACCAAATGGTCAATGGAACTTCTGTTTTTCCTAAACCCACATTGGATACCATATTAGTCTGTTATTGACCATTCGTTCCATGGTCTTACAAACACAACTAGTAAGCAATATTGGCCTATAGTTTGAAGGATCAGTGTGATCGCGGCCAGGTTTCGGTATAGGAATGACGACAGCATTGCGCCATGATGAAGGAAAATTTCCCGTTGTCCAGATGTGATCGAATATATTTAATAAAGTTTCTAAACAGGAATCAGGTAAGTGTTTAAGTAACTGATAATGAATATTATCAGAACCTGTAGCAGTATCATGAGCTTGCCCCAAGGCAGTATGAAGCTCATGAATGGAGAAAACTTCATTATAGTCCTCTCCATTATCTGAAGCCAAATTGAGTTTCTTTTTTTTGCGTGTTCTTTAATTTTTTGAAATTTCGGTGTAAAATTTGATGAAGATGAATGTTGAGCTAACGTTTCTCCCAATTTATTTGCTATGTCAGATTTACTGGTTAAGAGTGTGTCACCATCCTTCAGATGATGAACACCAGATCTTGAACCTTTACCTTTTATCCTTTGCACCATATTCCAAACTTTGGACGTAGGTGTTCGAGAATTAAGTTTGGACACATAGTCTCGCCAAGACTGCCGTTTGTTTTGTTTGAAGGTACGTCGTGCCTTCGCATTAAGTATTTTAAATTTATTCAAGTGATGGACAGTTGGGTGATGGCGAAAATATTTCTCTGCCTTTTTCCTCACATGTGGACTCGTAGAGGACTTTGGTATACAATGATCAGCTATAGCATTTAAAGCGTCAGAAAATACCTGAATAGGATCAGCTACATCACTGAAAAAATGAGTTTGTAGTTTTGATTTTACACATAGTTTCATACAGGGACCAGTTAGCCTTGGAAAAATTCCATCTTGTGTAAGAGGGAGAATCAGCTGGGTTTATTTCTGTAAGGATAGTTGGGAAGTGGTGACTTCCACAAAAGGTCATTATGCACTGACGAATCAAATCCATTGAGAAGGTTAGAGTCAGCCAGAGACAAGTCCAAAGAAGAGTAAGATTCATACAATCCTTAACGACAAGACTAAAAAGATATGTATATTCAAACATGGTGTGAAAGGATATCCTTATCAAATAAATGCATGTATTATTCTTTGTTTAAAAATGCCATAGTTCTTGAGTCATATCTATTCTGTGTTAATGTTAAAAAGTTTAGAATAGCACTGGCACCATTCAGATGCTCTTCTCATGATTTGTTGATTGAAAGAGGCAGATATATGAATGTAAAAAGAAAATAGAATATGTACACTTTGTAATTTTAACGAAATAGAAGATGAATTACATTTACTCCTAATATGTCCATTTTATGACCGGTTGCGAACAAAATATATTAAAATATATTACTATGTCCATTCAAATGTGATAAAAAATCTCCTCACTGTTAAGTAGTAAAATCCAGTTCTTCTACAAAACACTTCAATGTTCATTTACTATGCTATGATTACCCGATCTAAATTCCTCTCAAATGTAACATAACTTTATGTACTATAGGCCTGTGGCCGTTTCAGTGCAAATAAAAGATTATTATTATTATCATAAGTGCCGGTTGCAGGATGGAGGTAAGTGTGTGAATCATCATTATATATACACAGATCATTATCTGTGAGGAAATCTTCTATTATTTAACCTTTAGTGTTAGTGTTTGTACTACCCCAAAATCGGGTTATGACCATTTAGGTCACCCAGAATAACACAGGGTTCGGAAGTTGATTATAGAGCGATTTGAGATCAGCAAGATGAATTGCTGATGAAGGCGGAATATATAGCGAGCATAATGTAAAAGCCACGTGAAAAGTAATCCGCACTGCAACGGCTTGGAGATTAGTTTTTAAGTGTTAAAGGACTATGGATAATATCCTGCTTAACAAGGATTGAAGATCCTCCAGTGGCCCTGTCACCCGGAGGAGAAAAGAATGATCCAATGAACTGACGTTAAGTTAAAATTGTCAGCCTGCTTCAGGTACGTTTCCTGTAAGCAGAAAGCTGGTGGTTGTAAATCCTGAATCAGCAGCTGTAATTCATTGAAGTTGGTCTTTAGTCCTCTACAATTCCATTGGACAATACGTGATGAAACTATGTCTTCGGTGGGTTGATTGGGGATCTACCCCTTGTCTTTTTTTGGGCGACAAGCTATGAGCTGTAATGGATGTTTTCAGAGACATCCATGTCTTCGAGAGATCCAAACTTATTGTAAATTTGGATTTTGTCTTCTGTCCCTTTTGAGGCTCTGCCACTATGGTATTTTTTGGAAGATTCGGTTATTGGTTTGTTTTTATGTTTCGATATTTGCTTCCCATTAATTCCAGATGGAAGTTGGGAAGTAGACTGTGATGATGATTGTTCCTGGGAAGATGGCCGAGATTCAACTTCTGTTCTAGCAGTTGTTGTTGATGTTGATACAACGGTTTGCGTTGACTGGTCAGGAGAGTAGACTTCGGGTGCATCAGAGTCAACCCATGTCAAATTAGTTTGGCATTGTGTTGATGAAGTGGACACAGTTGAAGTTATATTTTGATGTGTTCCGGTTCTCGTAACTGAAGCATAGGACTCACTTGGTTCTGGTGTGTGAACAACGAGTTTTTTGGCATCAACAAAACTAATATTCCTTGTGAATTTAATTTAATTAATTTCCATTTGTTGTTTACAGATTGGACATTCTTTTGAAAAAGATGAATGAGTACCAGAGCAGTTAGTGCATTGTTTAAAGTTGTTATCACAATCTTCAGTAACATGGGTTTTTCGCTGCAGTGAGCGCATGTGATAGAATTTGTGCAGTTGTTTACACCATGATCATACTTTTGGCATTTGAAACATCTCAATGGGTTGGGAATATAAATATCAACGTTGAGATGACAATACCCTGCTTTAATTGATTTTGGAGCAGTTGGATAAGAAAAATGGAATAGGTAAGTGTTTGTTGGTTTAGTTTCAGAGTATTTCCGTGTTGTGAATCGTTTCACTAACGTCACTCCTTGTTCTTTCATTTCAGAGACTATGTCTAATTCACTCATATCTGCAAATAGTTGATCCCGGTCTCTGACGATTCCTTTGCTTGTGTTCAAAGTTCTATGTGGAGATACCGAAACCGGTATTCCAACAAACAGCTGAGTTGACATCAAATTTGTTGATTGCTGTTTCCTGCTGCATTCGATGAGCAAAGAGCCTCAGCGCAATCGTTTGATATTGCGGACCTCACCTGCAATACCATGTACACCCTTTGACACTGCAAAAGGGTTTAATTTTTAAAGGTGATTTGTCAAGAGTCCGAGAACTAAAAAATCGTGGCCAGTATTCAATTGAGATAGACGGTCGTTGGTCGTCATCATCACTGTCCAATTGACGTTTGTTTCGTTTTTTTGTTTTTTTTGTAGCCCATAGTTAGCGTAGACGGTTAATCATCCGACCTCCCCACCCGCCACGGAGTATCATGAAGACAATGCTAAAAACAAGTGGATATCCGACTTGCAGCACCTAAGATACTCAGATGATATATTCCAGCAGAAAAACTAAAAGTTTAATTATCCCACTGAATTGGCCCATGAGCCACCGCCTTTTGGGCATACGACTCTAGGCAAAAGGAACAATCGTTCTAATTTTAAGTCAATTCAAAATTTGTAAAAAAAATCATTTCCAATGCCCAAAACAGGATCATTTAAATAAATCAAATTTGTGCAATATAAAATAGAATGCACAGGGCTTGGCATGACCAGCCGATTGGTTGAACCGGGACCATTCAACCACCCGTCTAGGTGAAGTTAGGGCCGAAGTGGTTTGTTGGGCAAAGGAACACTATTCCTGGAACCAGTGCCCTCAACCACCAGACTCCTTCCTCCTCCACCGACACAGGGGCGAAACCCACTGCAAACGGGTTGGTGGACCATATATACCCCCGGGTCCACAACGGGGGGTTGAAGAGCGCCTAGCATGACCCAGCACCCACCACGAGGAGGTGGCTCTTCACGGGTGCCATCAAACCTGTGTAGACACAGAAGGATTTAAACTCAGAGATTAGTGACATGTATCCAACATGCATGCACGTGCCACGTTCCGTGACGTCAGTGGGTTCGTCCTTGAGACGTGCAATACGTTGTTGCACGTGCATTCCGGGAAAGAGAAACAGAGCAAATGAATGCCACACAAAACTGTCACTTTGCAAAACTCAACCCCTGCCCTTGCGATCGTTCAAAAAAATTAAACGGCTATTGAAACGCATAGCATGCCAAGGCTCACGCCTGCACAGCGTCATGAGGGCATTGGGATGGTCCGTGGGGGATCGTCTCAACGACAAGTGGCTGCACATTTCCACTGCCACCGGAACACCATTTCTGCACTGGTGAGACGCTACCAGAACACAAATGACGTCATCGATCAGCAACGTTCTGGACGTCCACGTGTAAATAGGAAAGATGGATAAGGGTAACCCATCTGCGCCACAGGTTTCAGACTGCAGTGATGACTGCCCGAACCATCCCAGGACTTCGCCGTATCCACCCCAACACAGTTCGACAACGTTTACGTCATCACGGGATCAGACCACGACGTCCCGCCATACGGCCTATCCTGACACAACGTCATCGACAAGCTCGCCGAATGTGGTGCCGAAATCATGTCCGCACACCCTTGTTTTGGTTGAGAAATGTTGTTTTTACAGATGAGTCCAGGATTAACATTTTCCATAGTGATGGACGTCAACGTGTCTATAGACGCGTGGGAGAACGTTATGCGCAGGCCTGTGTCTTAGAGAGGAATCGCTTGGTGGTGGTTCCGTGATGATTTGGGGAATAACAGCACGCCAAAGAACTCCTTTGGTGATTTTCAGGGCAACTTAACTGATGTGGGCTACAGGGATCAGATTCTTCGACCTGTGGCAATTCCTTTTCGGCAACGTCATGGCCCTGGGTTAACATTCCAACAGGACAATGCCCGCCCTCATACGGCAAGGGTTGCTATGGATTTCTTGCAACACCACAACGTTGACTTACTGCCTTGACCTGCAAATTCACCGGATCTCTCCCCGATAGAGCATGTTTGGGACGAGATGGATCGACGTCTACGCCGTCTTCCTCATCCGCCAGATAACGTCCTCGACCTTGCAACAGAACTTGAGAGAATCTGGCGTGACAAGCCTTCCTTGCACGTTTGATAGGCTCTATGCGTCGTCGATGCACTGCTGTTCTCAATGCCGATGGTGGACATACCCGTTATTGAGCTTGTGACATGGTCGTTTGACCCCTGTCCCGCTTGTGGACTCGTGACGTCATTGTGATTGACTTTTCAATTGAAATTCTCCCGACTTGTTATGGTCTCATGATCCCTCCATTTAAGTTTATATGTACCTTTGACATTGTTATCGTACTTATCAACTGGGATAATATTTTGACCATGCACAGTTTCTTTATGTGGTTAGTATATTTCAAATCACGAACTGTGAAGGATCTTTTTAACAATGTCAGTTCTCATTTAATCATTGCATTTTTAAAAGAATTAGATTTGTTAAATGATTTGTAAATAGATAAATGGTATTTTAAACATGGTCGTATAAATTAGCAACTGCGATTGTTAGTGGCTGTATCCTCGAAGGGGGTTAAAGTATCGTAAACTTATTGCCCTCCTGAGAGGGTACGCAAATCCCAAAACTTTCGAAGTTTAAGTTTTGCTTACCTGATTTTTAAACGTAGTATATCTGTTCCTTTAAAATTCGGCTAAACTTTTCCTACAATCGCCAGCGGCTAAAGGGATGGTGTAAATCCAGCTAGGGTCCCTGCACTTAGCAAAAGCACTGTAAGTCCCCATTGACCCTAGTATGGTGATCTACCTTCAGTTGTTGGCGATCAATAGCCTGTTTTTATATTGTACCGTCCTCTATAGTAAACGTATTTTAGATTTAATTACTTATTTTAAGTATGTATCTGTGATAGTCTAGTTTGTTTTACTGTGCTTTGTCGACAGCTATTTAAATTGATTACCTTGTTTTCATCGCTATATGGCTGTAATATTGCCGATGCGATGTAAAATTTTAACTCACTCACTCACTATTCATCCCTGACTTGAATCTCTATAATATCGCAAGAAGAGCTGTCCACATTCTCATATGATGAGAACAAAAACTCAACATGTTGTTGTATATGATTTAAAATCTGAAACCGACGAATTGGTAACTGTAGCCTATGTCACTTCTATCAAAATAAATCCAAACCCTCTGTTAAAATTTGGTAACAGTTATAAATACACAGTGCCATTTAGAAAGTGGTAATCTGTAATATAGGTTATATTTGCGATTACACTTTCTCAGTAAAGTACAGATTCTAGTACTTTTGTTGGTTTGAGTGACTTGAGTCCCATTAGGGATTTGAACCCACACCCTCAGAGTCAGGCACCTAATCGCCAGCACACTTAGTCAGCCACCTAACCCGCTCAGCCACTTTGTGGGTACTCAGGTACTTTGTGTGTCCCTCTGTTTGAAAATCAGTGGGTTTTCTTAAAATGAGCAATTGTCATTATAAAATCAACATGGGTTCCAATCATTTTGTCGTTTTTTTATGAGTGTGTATGTATGTATGTATGTATGTATGTATGTATGTATGTATGTATGTATGTATGTATGTATGTATGTATGTATGTATGTATGTATACATGCATGCATGTATAACTATTTCTCGATGGCTTAGTGTCGTCTCGAGCCCTTATATGGTATGGAAATAAAAAGAATAAAACCTAGTGAGAAAACACGAAGATGTTGGCCTTAGTGATTCATATCACAATGTATATTTTGTCACTTAAGTTATCGTGTATCAAACAAGTATTTAAAAAATATATATGAAAGGAATAAAACCAGGTTTTAAATCATATGGAAATCTAAAGAAATATATTTACAATGTGAAGTTGTTCCTTGCTGGAAGAATCAGTAATTTATTTCACTAGAAAGTGGGGTCTAAGGGATGAAACCATAAAGCTGGCTGATTGTCTAAGGTTTTTGTTTGTTTTGCTTTTTACTTGTTGAACGCCGCAAGCAGCCATGTTACAGCTATATGGCGTCGGTCTGTAAAATAATCGAGTATGGACCAGACAATCAAGTGTTTGAAAGTGCAAGGATTGAAATAAGAATAGAATGACATGTGCCAACCAAGTCAGCGAGCCTGACCACCCGATCCCGTTAGTCGCCTCTTACGACAAGCATGGGTTGATTAAGATCAATTCTAAGCCAGAACTTCACGGATGATTGACTTACTTAATCATTATCTCTTTCAAGTATTACAACGTACATCGGTTTTTTAAAATACCGTCATACCATATACCGTAATTGTTCCCATGACATTATCTTATAATCTGATGCCTCTTCTGATTGGATGACTAAAATAAAATGAAGACATCCAAGTATGATGACTAAAGACTTTCCCAGTGAAGTGAATTATATGCACAATTTTAAAACTAACATTAAATCAGTGTATTCAGTGTATTGTATTTTTTTTAAACTCATTGATAGCTATTTCAGTTACTTCATAGTACATGCCAACATGAATATTACACTGAAATATATTTTTAAAGCAAGTTGAATTCAGAGAAAATGTTCAACAGCAAAATATTGGAGCCCGTTATTTAAAGAAATAGCGTGTGTGGAATTCACACCGTTCATGGTCGTCTCTATTAACAACTATAATTCGTTCTGTTGCTCGTGTACTTTGTGATATCAAAATTGCGATTTGTATTTTCATAATTTTTTGAAATCTTTAAAACAATTACATGCTGCCAGAATAGAACCTGATCAAAGTATATTTATAATGGTGGCATGGTGGGCGAGCTGGCTAAGGCACCAGGCTAGTGATCCCGTGAGCTTGAGGTGTCGGGATCGAGCTCATGCCTGTGACAGGGTGTAAAATTTTGGAATCAACATTGTGTGCAGACTCTTACAATGTTGTCACAACCCCTAGTGAACAGTACACAACCCTGTGCACTTAAAAGAACCCACGAATCCGTTGTTATATGACCAGATGGTGGCCACATGAATACGTGCAAACATCTAGTTGCTGGTACAGCAACGTGCAGTAAACTTGGACAAAGTACTGTGACTAGGATTCCCAGTCCATCCAGCTGTATATGGGTAACTCGTAAGGATGAGATAGCCGCAATAACTCGGAATCGTGTTCAAGCGCATTACTTTTACTGAAATGCCTAACTATATCATCGTTAGAAATACCCTCGAGATCCGCCAAATGACGAAATATAAACAATGGTGCCCGCAAGCTACCGACGAGAGGCTTTGTACACGAACTCTGTTGTAGGAATAATGCAAAAGACCGTATTTTGTCACAAAATCGTGAAATTCGGGCCATATTCGTGCGTAATATATACCGTACGAGTCGTGCATGTGTAATCTACCGGGTGCCTCTATGCTTAAAGGGAGCCAGTGACTTCCCGGTTCGCTTTTTCTGTCCGTGTTGCAAATAAACAGTATAGGATATTTCAGTCTCTTCAGCCCATTAAATTCTATTTTATTACCACATGTTCGGAATTATATTCTCTCAGGCCTTGGGGAATGTCGTGTATTGCCATACTTTTCACTTGGGCTATGGGATATTTTACGGTACTACACCAGCGCCAGCCACAATATGTGACACTTTTAATTAACCACTTTTCTTCTTCTTCGTAAATACAGTCTCTCTCTCGAACAGCTTTCCCGCTAAAGTTTTAGGATTTTTCGAGTAAGCGCTTCACACTATTATTATACCACATACAAAACCATGGAATCGTTTTTAACCATATTCTTTTTACTTAGAAACAATAGGGTCAACGAGTTCGTTGTATTCATACACCGTGAATCGGTCACTTTAATTAGCGGTCCTTAAGTAGGGTTTTGACGAGCTTCCTCAACCAATCAGAATCGAGTATCACATATTGTCGTGCTAGAATAATGTTTCACTATATCGGCGCTAGAAATGTCTGGCTGTGTAACCATCGGGAGTGGAACATCTAGACCTCATGTCTAGCATCAGACACGCTAAGAAAAAAGGCTGATAAACACGGCTTAGGTGTTGTGTGTCATACTTTGAAAAACAGTGTATCATATATTTATAAGGGTGTGTCATACGTTTGGAACAGCGTGTGTCATACTTTGGGCGTGGTTATACATTCTCCCGTCATTTTAGTAGTAAAATCTGCGAGAATTGTACGAGGCTAAAGTCACACTTTTAGGAGGATCTGTCTTACTTCTGGAACGGATTGTCATACGTTTGGGACACTGTGTCATACCTTTTGTAGAGGTTATACTTTCTCCCGTCCTTTTACTGTAGATACATCTGCAGAAAACGTGCAACACGAATGTGGAACGTTTCGAAATCTGTTTAAATCGCCACCATCCCCATCCCAGTCATCACCAGCGTGCCCTGCACGTGCCCTGCATGGCAGTGTCACCAATGTCGGGGGTGTCTACCCGTGTATGAAAACCGCACGATAGATTATATGGTACATTTCAGTGTGTATATGGTGGTACCATATTGAAGGACACTTACATGCGACGTTTGACGCATGGTAAGTGTCACATCAGACGAAGGATGACACCACCAGTGTCAGTGCACACCTGTGAGTCTCTCACACCACCCAAAGGTCCTTTCGGGACGACCCACCTCTCCCAAAGAATGCTTTGTACATTGCAAACAACGATAGCATGACTTGTTTTTCTCCAGCGGCGGTAGCACGACCATCGGTCGTCTTAATTTCGCTTCTGTCTCTCCACATTTGCATTATATACTTTCACCCTTTTGCAATACTTGGTAAAAACAACAAAACATATGCGTGTTGTTAGCATTACGCTTCTGCTTTTACAGGAGCGCTTTAAATTGGATTGGAAAGGGTATGGTCGTCACAGGTTTAGAACTACCCGTCATACTTTTTAGAACAGTTAGTCATACCTTTGGCGTGGTTATAATAGTTCTCCCCTACATTTAGTAAAACCTACGGAGAGGGGCAGCGACTAATGACATGGTTTTGGGAGGGTCTGTCATACTTTAGGAACAGTCTGTAATACTATTAGAACAATGTGTCATACTTTTGGGACAACTCGATATACTCTTGGCGTGGTTAAAGGTACTCGGTTTATAATACCGTGCTTTGCATTATACTTTTCAACCCATCTTTTTACAATACTCCGGTAAAAGCAACAAAACATATACGTGTTGTAAGCATACACTTCTGCTTTACAGAAGAGCTTTTAAAAGTTTATTTATGCGTGAAATATTCGCAACTTATTTATCCCATTCCTCCTTGGATATAGATGTACCTAGCATTGAGGCCTTGTGAGCTAAATATTGTCTAATGTCGATTATAGGGAGGGTTTCTTTCATACAAATGGAAACACGTTTGGTTGGCGAAAGACGTAGCTGATCCCGCATACACTTGTTGTCTCTTAGGTCCATAACCGACGCGTTGAAAATAGTTGCGGGAGTGTTGCTTTCGCTGAGGGAGTGGGATGCTGTAAAACCAGTATGGTCAGTACGCAGCACACGATAGCTAAAGTCACCAGAGAAATATCCACACTTTAATTTCGGTTTTCGACATAGTATCGAAGTCTCAGTTTCACCATCTTTAGCGCTGGTTTCCATTCTCGAATAAAGATATCGTTCAGGGGGGTTTGGCGTGGTCGCTGACAACATTTTCGGCTACGACACCAACCCCACGTGATTCGTCGATCGTACTCGACCAGTAAATAGCCCGGCATCTCGCTAAGCTGCACTCTCTCTCTACTTTTGAGAGCCACAAACACGTCACACGTTACGTCCACGTATACTTTACAGAGTAGGAGTAGTAGTATCTATCGTCATGTCTCAACAGCCGAACGATGGGGTGTATAAGGACGACATGTTCCAAATCAACTACGCCCTAACCAATGCCCTGTCACACGTGATGGTAGCCGTCCGTCACAGCATGAGCTCCTCCAAACCGACCCCGCCACTCCAACAACAGCAAGAGCAGCAGCACCAGCACCCGCGCAAAAAAGACGCCTCAACCCCGAAACACCGACCCAACATCGTCGACAACTGAGAACCCGCCACAACCACCACCACCACCAACGACGACAACGCAACAGCTGCCGCCGCCCACCAACACCGACAGGAAAACCCTCCCACAACCACCACCACCACGGCCGACCACGCACCCCCAAACTTGAAGCGGCCGAGGAAACCGACGCTCACGTGTCGCGATATATAGCGAGAAGAAGAAGAAAGGAAGAAGACAAACGACGGCATAACAACCGTCACCAACGACAGCGAGAAAAACCGAAGAAACAAAAGACAGCGCCCTCTTCTTCTACGAAGAAAGGTATCCAAGAACGTCGGGAGTCAGGAGAAGAAACAACTGTCGAACTCGACGCTGAATTACAGAGGCTCGTGGCTGAGCTTGTGGACGGTAGCCTGGAAATACAAACCAACAATAGAGATTTGAAACTATGATCGTTTGTTAAACAACTTTCATCTTAAGTTGAACAAAATTCTGAGATTTAAATGTGCAATTGACAAGGTAAAGTTACGAGGACTCGCAATCTTAATTTCACTTTATTTGATTTGATTTTTTGGTTAAAGTAAAATTCATCGGTACGTTTCCACTGCAAACAGACTATAGTCGGATACTGGTAGAATCTCCGAACAAATCGCAATCTCTACCCTGACATATATATATTGGACACATATTTCTCTGAGAGGATCCATTTCTGAAAATATTTGGCACTCAAAGGCAACAGGGCTCATGTCTAAGATGAAATGACTGTAACTTCGTCCAGGGAAACTCATGTAATACAGAGTGTGAATAAATGATGTATAAAGAAATCACCATATTATGTTTACTTTCATTTCGTCTTCATAAGATGTTAAAATGTGCCTTGTAAAATTTGTGCGGCGATCTACTTCTCAGAACCTTTTCCCCTCCAACTTGGAAGTTGTTTACAGGAGAAAACAACATCATTTAAAGAAAGACCATATCAAATTATCCAAAGATGGTGTCTAATTTCATTCAATTAAGATAATTCTGGTAGTGACATAAAAAAAATTCTGCCAGAAATTTCTGCAGGGAAAAATAAATTCTGCCAGAAATTTCTGCGGGAAAAAATAATTCTGCCAGAACTTTCTGCGGGAAGAAATAATTCTGCCAGAGATTTCTGCAGAAATGCATTTTCAGAGGCAATTTGTGAGCTTTTGAACACGTGAACACACTGTCACGTGAACCTTTTGGGTTCATCTTCAGATCTTTCCAGTGATATAAAATATATCTTTGTAGCTCGCTTCCTTCTATGTGTCAAGGTAGGACTGACAGGCAATTCCTAAGTTGTCCCACCCGGCCTTTTACGCTTTTCCACAAACCATACCGCCATGGGTTTTGATTTGTTCTGTTTGTTTGTTGTCTAAAAAAACATTACGCCAATTTCCCTGCTATGGACGTCGATCAGTAAATAATCGAGTCTGGAAAAACAGTCTAGTGATTGACATCATGAGCATCGTCCGCCGCAATTGGGATACGAAGGAATGCATCAACCATGTCAGCAAGCCTGACAATCTGGTCCCGATACAATAAACATGGACCGTTAAAGATTTCAACCCGGACGTTCACGGGTCCAATATATTTCTTCTGTGAACTCACTTCCATAGCTGTGAAGAAATATGATCGATGAATGCGAGGAATCTCCAATCAGATGCATCCAAACTTATAGATTCATTTAATTTTCCACTTAAACAACCATCATCTATGATATTTCTGCAAGAAACGCATAGCACGAAACAATATACCCGGCATCTGAATGGGATTTAGACATGGAACCGGTCAAAGACGTAGAAATTATCATATTGATTTAAAACACCTCTTAATGCATGAAATGTTAGCTGAATACCATGGACGTTGTATTATTGATATATATGTTATTTAATCTATATCAAATTCCGAAGAACTGCCGTTCATTATCATGCCTAAATACACAGGAATTACACATAAACTATTCATCCTGATTTTCTGGATATTGCTGATGTGAAATGTAAACACTCTTTACTCTCTACTGTCTGGCTCAAAGTTCACAATATATATGAACTATGCATAAGATAAGGATGTTGTAGTTCTGGTGACATTCATGATGATTAGACTAAAAGTCAAGGTAAATATTCATTTTTTAAAAAGGTTAATATATATAAGAAGAGATCGTGCATTTTCTGCTACTTAAAGTAACAAAACTCAGTACAATACAACAAGTAAATACATCGGATCAATCAAATTTATTAAATAAAGAATGAGCATATTTGAATGCTGAAAAGTGAGTGAGTGAATTTAGTTTTACGCCGCCTTCAGCAATATTCCAGCTATATGGCGGCGGTCTGTAAATAATCGAGTCTGACCAGACAATCCAGTGATCAACAGCATCAGCATTGAGCTGCGCAATTAGGAATGCTGAAAAAGAGTACATGGAATCAACAAGAACCAACAGAAGTATTTTAAAAGGAAAATGACAAGAGGAAGGAGACATAACTGTTGAAAAGATGAATGTAATCATATGTTATAATCTTTTAACATTGATGAAAGGTCACCATTAAAACTGTTAGTTTACAAATGCGTATAGTAAGTATGTTTCAAACCCTATCAAACGCTTTAACAACATTAAAGAAAATCATAATCATAGTTCGTGCTTGTCATGATGTTATTCTATAGTTCAAGTCATTATGAGACACTAGAGTGGCCAAGAATTAATCCGGATTAAGTTATATAAAAGTTGATTTATGTGATAATGTTGGTGTAAATGTTTCAAAACAAGTCTGTTCAATATCTCCTCTCCCCTATTATGTATAATGCACTAAGGATTACAGTTACAATCTTTGATTACTCTTATCAGAGTTTCTTCATGTATTGCGGGATTTGATAAGAACACTGCTGTCTTGTAAGGTGATATCTTTGAGAAAAGATTCAAAGCGCTGATTTACCCGTGAAAATGCGGATTAGAATTGGTCTCTTCCTGTTGAAGATTTTTAGCTTAAACGTGACTTCACCCTTCTCAGTATCGAATAGACTGGGGTTTTATCACCCCAAGAATTGGTGAACAAGAGAGGGATAAATGTTGTCATTAATCTGTCTTTAATAATGTATGTCAACAATTTCCAGGAATAAGAAGTACGTTATTCGTCACATGCGGTATACTAGTATTTTGCAAAGCTTTCTTTGGCTACCTTCTTGAAAAATAGTTATTCCTGTTTTCCTTTCATGACTTATACTGCCGGGACATATGGTCCTTTGTATTGGACGGTCGCAGTCGACGTTTGGTACGGGGTCAATTATCACACAAGGTTTGTCAGATGGTCGGTCAGTTATTACTGTGTGTGGTATGTGGTCAGCGTGGCATTGTTTGTGTTATACGCAGCAACTAGCAAATATGACAGCAATATCACAGCCTCCCCGGCCCACTAGGAAGGGGCTTTACAAATTGTACCTTCTGATTGGAAATATTTGGTGCTAAACTGATAACACCTCTAAGAGTCAACATGAATAATTAAGATTTGCCGAGTCTGATTTAATTCGTTTAGGTTCCATGATATTATTTTTTGCTCATGGTTGCTGGTGATGAAATCATAGAAGTGATGGACATTGTTACCTAACAAATCTCCACTTAGGTCAGGGGTGGTATGGTAGCCTAGTGGTTAAAGCGTTCGCTCGTCACGCCGAAGACTGGGGTTCCATATCCCACATGGGTACAATGTGTGAAGCCCACTTCCGGTGTCATCCGCCGTGATATTGCTGGAACATTGCTAAAATCGACGTAAACCTAAACACTCACTCACTGAAGTTACCATCAAGAACGATACCAAGAGAAACACCAAAAGTGATGCTTCCTCACCATATTGAATGACAGCCCAATACACAGTGAGGGTATTATTTGTGGTGGGTCTCAGAAGGAATAAAATACGTCACTGGAAGTTTTGAAACTACACTGCATCAAGGTCTAGGCCAGGTATAGAATTGGCACAAGGCGTATCACAAAAATAAACTATTAAACCACCCTAGGCAATCCCAGGAGCTCCTGCAATAGCATCGTGGTGATAGCAGAGAATGTCATTCAACTGTACTCTGTTGTCAAGATGGGATTCATGAAAGTCAGTTATATCACCATAAGCATATGTGAATTTATGGAGAATATTCCTTATATTCAAATGGAACATGTAATGGTCTGAGGATATGTTCGGCGAGTCATTTGGACCAGGCCTTGGGTGGACAAGAGATAAATAACTGGAAGAAGAAGGATGTTATGTTCATGTTACAAATAGAAAATTAATTGAGCAAAGAATGAATTTTTACTAACTGTACCTAAAAAAGCAGATAATATATAACTTGTGGTCTTAAAGAATATGGGGTTTTAGCTGAGAAGAGAATGAACTGTTCCTTATCCGGAGGGTTACTATGCCAGTAATTTCCAAACTGTGTACCGACCTAAACTGGGAAACATATTTGCCAGGTATTTCGCTTGTTCCTGAGAGAAGGATTGTGAGGTTGTTGAAGATTCTGGAGTGTCCCATTCAGTGCCGACAGTCGGTTGAGTGGGCCAAGTTCTATCAAGTGGATTACCGTGTCAGGAATAGGAATATTGTATTGCACAACATATTGATAATTAAACACCTTGAAATGTATCTTGGCCAAACGAACCCTAAACGTCAATTTATATATATCAATGATTGTCTTTTCTATGCAAAGTTTGCTAACCACAATGTTTTGATCATATATACTGAGTCAAAAAAACAAACTTCACAAATTGTAATTTGAAAAATAATGAATAATTTTTCTCTGATGATACATCTATGTATCCGAAATGGGATCCCTATCTTTCGACTCTAGAAAAAACGTTAGCAAAACCCACTCAAACCCATCCATTCGTCGTGCAAATGACGTTAGTGCCAAATCAGGTTTTGCACGTGCAGTCGATCACGTGATCTTCGCATCGAAGTTTTCTTCATATGCACGTGTTTGCATTGGCCTCAAGAATTGAAAAAACACTTTTAAACCACAGTTCTAACGGTACTTGAAATGCCACGATTGTCAAATGTGCAACGTGAACGTGCCGTTGGCAAGAGCAATAGGATGCAGCCGTCGTACTGTGTATGACTTGCGAGGTCGTCTACAACAAACTGGCACCACTTCTGATCGCCCAAGGTCGGGTCGTCCACGTGTGACGTCACGAGCAGAAGACCGTCAATCGCCGGCTACACGAACCAGGGCTGAGATGTTTAGAGGGCGACTGTCCTCACAGACCATTCGAAATCGGTTGCGGGCTGCCAATCTCCATTCTATGGTGGCTGATTAGGGCCATCGCTTTCTCGCCTTAAAATTAGGAGGCGAGAAAGCGAGAAAGCGATATCACGAGACGAGAAAGCGATATCACGAGACGAGAAAGCGATATCACGAGACGAGAAAGCGATAACGCGAGACGAGAAAGCGATAACGCGAGACGAGAAAGCGATAACGCGAGACGAGAAAGCGATCACACGAGACGAGAAAGCGATAGCACGAGACGAGAAAGCGATATCATTGCGCGAGAAAGCGATAGAGCGAGAAAGCGATAGAGCGAGAAAGCGATAGAGCGAGAAAGCGATAGAGCGAGAAAGCGATATTACCCACAATTCAGTGCTGTCTGCGCATGATCGACTGCAAACGGGAGCTCAGTCGCCATCGTAATTTCTGGATAGTATTAAATGGTTTTCAGTAATGTTCTTGCCCACGAATGGCGGTGTATGACCTGACGTTTAGAAAATATCTAATAGAGATGTAGACTTTCCTTTGACATGCAATTTGCACGTATGCAATAGTCATATCGTGAAATAACGGAAACGTTCATTTTGTGATGTTACTTAAGGAATTACATATTTTTTGACATAACTGGATTCGAATTGTCTTAACCAACTTAATCACACCAACCAATTGAATTGTTTCTTTGATGGGCATTTTAGATGTTGAGTTGATGAAGAATAATGACAATTATATTGGATATAGAACTTCTTTTATTCTGTGGAGGCGACGTTTCGACATAGATTCTAATGTCGTTGTCAAGCAAGTGATACATGAGTAACAAATTGAGAGAATATATACATGAGTTGTTATTACAGTAGATAGGGAATGAGTTGTTTATACATTAAATGAGGTTGATGTACAACGCTTGTAGAAGAGATTGAGTAAGTTGATTGGAAGCCAGAAGGGTGATATACAAGGACTGAATTAGAATTTATAAGAGGCCAGGTGGATGTATATACAAAAGATGGGTTTGATGTACATCGTTGAATTGAAACAGATAATGTACACAAGAAACATTATTGATTACTTTATCAAGTGATGGTAGGCATTGGGAATGTACTATCCTTCATCTCTGTTGAGAGCGGATCGTATCTTCTTGATGTGTACTGCTTCCAAAAGTTTCCGAACTTTTCTAGTCTGACTGGTTCTTTTCTATGGTTTTCTTTGAATTATGATGTTGTGTGAGAAATGTGTCGGAAGTGCCAGATGAACGGGAGGGACCTATGACAAATAAGGCATTGTGACGAGTATCTTTTCATGGCGATTTCCACCATGAGTGGCCAGCACTAAGACAATCAACCACATCCAAACCATCACTGAATGAGTGTGTGAATTGAAATATATGTCGCCTAAGAGCAATATTCATGTTTTAGGTTCATTGTTGATGGTTTTGTGACGCCATGTTGTACGCCATCAGTTCAATTCCTACTTAATGGAATGGTGAATTACACTTACATTTCAAACAAATTGAAACTTGCGTTTCTTTTGCAGCTCAGTTTATTACATATACATCACATTCAGAGAGTTTTGAAGTATGTGGCACTATAAATGAGCCGTATGTAGACAATTCTATAATAATTATCAGTTCTCGCTGTTTGGTTATAGGTGAAGGAATTAGAAATGAGGCATGGGAACTTAACCATTTATGTTTATGTCACTTTATTGTATTTCAGGTTGATCCAAATACAGATGTAGTTTCTTTGAATTAATAAAGACGATGAAATGTATTAACTGAAGATCTTCACCTACATGAACCTAAATCGCTCCTACCCAAAGATAGAGGAGACGCACGTGACAGTAAAGCACCTTGGTACATCAATGTAGTAACAGAACCATTCCACAGTCGATGGTGTAATCAAAGCAAATAAAAGGATGCAGTCAAACGTTCGTCTAATCAAAGCTGAAAATAGTACGCAGTTAAACGCTGGTCTAGCCATATATAGTGAACTTCTTTGGGTGGCATTTAGAAGTTGGTGTGCTGAACAACGGGGAAAGTTATTTTATTATAACTTCTTTATTATAATGTAAGCGACATTTTGGTCCGCCAATTTCAAACCCGTTCTGCCATCACAATATCTATCAAAACCCATCTTTTCCCAAAGATTTCTTCTAACAAAAGTGAGATAATAGACAAGAACTGATTTTCTACAATATATTGTTACCCTCCGCCGCCATTTTGACTGTATGTAAAAATTGATGTGTGTGATATGTACTCTTATACCACTATTGGTGGTCTATTGAGAATAAAAGTAAAGTAAAGGCTACAACTGGACGTGGTCGCATAGGTTTTTAAAAGCTGATAAGTGTATCCAGTTAATCTTTCGTAACATTTTCGTTTCCAGAGGAGGACTTGATACTCGTTCAATATATGGAACTATCTACCCGTATCATCTTGTTTATAACCTGGTCAACTCATGTCAAAACGATTCAAATCGAATGAGAGCAATAGGTGGCATTAACTGGGATGCAGACAAATAAACCCTCCTACACATCTACAAAACATTTATCTTGTACACACTGGAGTGAGTCGCTCCCGTCCTTCTTTATCCCCAACTAAACTCCTTACAATATATTAAAAAAGCCACAGGTGCAAAGACTAGTCTCTTCTAGCTATTAGTTACTAGAAGAAACCAAATGCCTCAATAACTACCAGACTGGGTCTGAAAATAAAATATCAGAATATATACAGAATAAACCCTTTAAAACATCCCTATCCAGCCACACATTATAGTGTAAACTCGATTATCCAGACTAACTCACAATGTCAAGGCCACGCACCACACGTTTCACAACCAAAACATAAACACCGTACCCTTGCTCCCCAGCCCTACTTTTAAACATTTAACCCCAATTCATCTATTTAGTAGACTCCTTATTAGCTTATCAGCAACAGTTTAACTGTTCTGCACAATAAGTCACAATATACTTTACACCACTTACTTAGTTGAACTTATACGCAATCAACTTCCCACCTTCTTACGTCCAACTTCTCAACTCCCCATCTAAACTAAATTATTTTCAATATACAGGTGTTTATCATATAGTGCTTTATTCCCCAACCAATAATTTATAACGTTTTGGTTAAACACACCTACCACGTCGGTCGATGAATTGTGGCACTGTCTCAAGTCGATAGTTGGGAGTTCGGGGACAGACAGACATATACGTATGTACACAAGCCATTCTTGTAGAAGTATGAGAGATTATGGCACATACATTTAGAACAATACCTTTTCCACATAATAGTAGATATATATATGTCGGAAATATGCACACATAAAACGACCAGATGAAAGGCACATGGTGTATAAAATTCCACCACTGATACAATACAGCCCGACGGGGAGTTGGTTTGGTTGGTCTGTTGTTTAACACCGCACTAGGCAATATTACAGCTATATGGCGGCGATCTGTAAATATTCGAGTATGGACCAGACAATACAGTGATCAACATTATGAGCAAAAAACGCCGCGGAGTTGGGTTACGATGAGATTGTCAACCAACCAAGTCAGCGAGCCTGACCACCCGATTCCGTTAGTCACCTTTTACGACAAGCATGTGTTGCTGAAGACCAATCTAACCCGGATCTTCACGGGTAACATGGGGAGTAGGCAAATGTGTAGCTTAGCCCAGTGAAAAACAGAGCTCATAAAACAGGACTCATAAAATACCTAAAGGTATTTAAGAGAAGTTATGGGCGTAAACTTCTGTATTTGTATAACACGATGCAACGGAGTATATTCTTATCCTCCATCGAGTGAATGAAGAGACTAGAAACTAGGAAACAGAAAGCTAAAGACGTACAGTGATAAACAAACAGTGATAAGATAACAAAGGAAGCCAGTACTTAATTAGCGCTAAATTGGTAGGGTGGATGGACAAATGGAAGACAGGGATTGTTAATCCCGGCATGAATAGTGAGATAACAATGGTGGCATTTAACAAGGGAAATGACAATAAAGAAATGCAAGCCAGGAATTAATCCAGACCTAATAAGTGATGTAACAATAAATTAAATGATTGTTATCCTTTTTACAGACGTTTAAGAGCGCTCATTTATTTCAACGAAAACACACTCGGTTTCTGGTGTTATTGTTTGATTATTGTTTGGACAAGTCAAAGGATTAATTACAAAAATGCCACAGAATTCGAAAGCATGTTCATTTTGTTTCTATACGATTAAACCAAATGACAATAAAGCCTCCTGTTGGATTAAATCATACGCAGGTTAGACGTCATGTGCAGACAGGGCAGAATTATGTGAAATATCGCTTTCTCGCTCTATCGCTTTCTCGCTCTATCGCTTTCTCGCTCTATCGCTTTCTCGCTATATCGCTTTCTCGCCTTGGTATATCGCTTTCTCGCTCTATCGCTTTCTTGCTCTATCGCTTTCTCGCTTTATCGCTTTCTTTTCTCGTAATGGTATCGCTTTTCGTCTCGTGCTATCGCTTTCTCGTCTCGCGTTATCGCTTTCTCGTCTCGCGCTATCGCTTTCTCGTCTCGTGCTATCGCTTTCTCGTCTCGTGCTATCGCTTTCTCGTCTCGTGTTATCGCTTTCTCGTCTCATGATATCGCTTTCTCGCCTCCGAATTTTAAGGCGAGAAAGCGATGGCCCTAATCAGCCACCATACCATTCTCGACGTCCATATCGTTGGCCAATATTGACGCCGATTCATCAACGTCACCTCCGATGGACCCAGAGAGACTGGAATCGAGTCGTCTTTAGCGATGAATCCAGGTTTACTCTCAGATTCGCAGGACGGCAGGCATAGAGTCTGGAGACGACGTCGTGAACGGTATGCCCAATGTTGTGTACAGGAAGTCGACAGATTCGGGGGCGGAAGTTGCATGGTGTGGGGGTGCTTTCTGTGGGAACAACCGTTCCCGACTTCTGGTCATCCGTGGAAACCTCACAGCTGCTGCTTACCGCGACCAGGTGCTCACCCCTGAACTCGTTTCTTTCATGGCGGCTCATGGCCCAGGTCTACAGTTCCAGAATGATAATGCTCGGCCGCATACCGCGATGTTGACACGAAATTTCCTTCAAAACGCTGGAATCAACGTCATGGACTGGCCATCGAGGTCCCCCTGACCTTAATCCAATAGAGCACGTTTGGGATGCACTTGGGAGAAGGCTTCGTGGTCTTAGGAACCAACCTCAGAATTTGCAGGAACTTGGCGCTGCCTTGCAATAGCAATGGCGCAGAATCCCCAACCACGTGTTCACAAGCATCAGGCAGTCGATGAGGAGACGGTGTTTGGCAGTGGTGAATGCGCGGGGTGGCCATACACGATATTGAACTGAGAAATTTCGCATTTTTATTCTTGTAACTTGACATTCTGTATACCCATGTTTTGGAAGGGCGGTGTAGCCTAATGGAACTGATTATGGCACTGTCAGTGTATCGAGTACATCACACAGATCTCAGCAATGAAATAATAACAATTTAACTATCTTACCATCTCTTGTTCTTTTATAGTGCCCTGAAGAAAGAATGTGAAGTTTCTTTTTGACTCAGTATATATAGTCGTCCAACAAATAAAGAGTGAAAGGGTACACAAAGATTTAGTAACGCCTTCAGGATCCCAGATTCTTCATGAAAGGACAGGGACAAAGCAGTCATTTGCACGGTGTGTAGGAGGTGTCTGAAGCCCTGAGTTTAGTTGTACGACTCAATTGTGACAGAATTGTTGCCCGTCTCGTCACCGTTGCTACTGGGTATGGCAACAAATATATATATACTTGTGCCTGGAGATGCGAGATACTGTGTAGACAGCAGAACGATTTCATGATCCCAACCTTGTCGAATATGGAGAGGTTTCAGTCATGATTTGGGATGGGACCGGTACACCTGGAAGAGCTAATAATCCATGTCCTACAGCGGGGGCACAATGACATTCGTGCTACAATGGAATACCATTCTGGACGTGAGGCCGTATGCAGGAGCATTGGCCATTCTCATAGTGTCATTGGCTCCATAATTTATAACACAACGGTCATTTGTGACGCCATTCAACCTATTTCTTGCTGCTCAGAGCTAGTGTTGCCATCCCACAAACGTTTCCGCCATATCTGTGAATTATCAAGGCGATGGTGATAAGTAACACTTGTGAAGACCCAAGGACATTTATTAACACACTAACACCATACCATTTCGACACAGACGCCGTTGGAATCGACCGAAGGGCACTAATCATTAAATAAATTAGTAAAGTAGTCCGTCATCACCATGGAGTAACTAATCACGGACCTGGAATTCGATTTCACACATATATTTGATATCAGTTATCTCGCATGGGTTTCTCGCCCGCAAATTGTTAGATAATAGCCTTAATACTGTAATCTACATTTAAAGATCTGAACGTATTTTGAAGAGCCATGATCCGGCATTGTTCAAGTAAGTCGATATGCTCCAATCGGTTACATTAAGATCTGGAACAGTGCAACTAACCAGCTGTCTATAGCCAACCCTAAACCCTTTTCCAACGGAAATAGTACTGCCATTAACTTTTATCCAATAAGGTCTGTACTCAGTGTAAGACGAAATGCCATACGAATAGCTGCTTGAACAGTGTTTTCCGACAATGTTGGTGATGAAATTGTAACTCCCCCAATAATTATTCTATCTAAACTATTTATTGTTTTTGTTTGGTATCTGTCAAAGTTGAAATTGTCATCGTGACAGGTTTTCACCAGGAAGATGAAGCTAGTGATGACGTAAGTACTCTTCAGTTCCTCTGTTGTCAACTGGCCATATTCACGGCAGGGTGAAGAAGGCGTGTTTTTTCGGATCCAGGGTCCTGTAAACTGAATTAAAATTTGAAATTAATATGTCAATATTAGACAAAGTAGTTGTTCTGTTTCCGTGAAGGAACCGTCTTCAGGGACCTTGCTTGTCTAAGTGGTCATGCTGTCTGACTTGGATGATACGAATCGTTATTTCCCAATTGTGTAGATCAATGCTCATGATGTCAATTAAAGGCGTGTCTGATCCAGATACAATGGAATGAGTCAACCAAGTCAGGGGGCCTGAGTACCCGATCCTGTTAGTCGCCTCTTACAACAAACATAGGCTGTTGAAGATCAATGTTAAGTCGGATCTTCATGGGTAATCTTCCCTGATATGCATAAAGTAGTATCACTAAGAAATTGGTTGAGATTCCAGCAAAGAACGCTAGCCATGTAGTTTTGAAGTCCTAGGTATTGGCTTGGAAAAGCAAATTAACTTGGCACGAGTCAAAATGTGTTTGGTGGACATTCCCATGCAAGCGTATTATTGCTGAAGTCATCTACGTACTTTTACACGCATTACACTTGCATTTACGTAGGAAGTACTTTCATATAAGTAGATGAGCATTAATTATATGTCATTATAATCTACTTTGGAGAAGGTACCATCTTCTGTCAAACTATCAACTTTTTAAACCATATTCCCCCAGTAATCGATAAGAGACAGTGCCATAGTGTAGTGTTTTGCCTCAACGTACATGATAGTTTCATTTACGAAGAAAATACTTTCATGCAAGCAGACCTGTGATACTTGCAGACGATAGTTACATCTTGCTCCGAGTAAGATTATGCTTACATCTACGTAAACCTCAAGAGAGTTATCACTTTTAAAGTAAATGTATAAAAAAACCAATGGTACAGGTCTGAACCCAAGCAGAATACATTCGCCAAAATGCAACAGGGTCACGATAACCATGCAACCGTCCGAAAACTTGAATCATGAATTTTGTGAAAACGTGAAAAACGTAAAAATAGGACATTGGTTCAAATGAACGTGCAGGATTGTGGCATAAAGACCGATGTTGGACAGAGCAAGAATTGAGTAACCAAAACCACCACGAATATGCCAAGAATTATGGAAGCGCAGGGCGACAGGGCGACCAGTATGGCCAATATGGTGGATTTACAACGTCAGCTGGCATAAGCAAATTGATGAACCGCTACCAGCAAACAGGCCAGACCCAAGACTGCCTAAGATCGGGAAGACCAATACTCAAGAAACCTGCCGAAGACCGCTATATCCGGCAAATCCACCCCCCGGAACAGATTCGTGACGGCGACAGCATTAGGACACGCCATCAGACGAACAGTCCTTTAACGACTTGGTATACGAACCTACCGCCCCTTCCGTGAAATGGGCTTGACCCGTCTACGCCTTCAACGCGGACTGCAGTATACGTCAGTTACGACAACATTGTTAATTATTGCTGTTCCAGATACATGGAGATGTATGGGGAACATGGAGATGTATAGAGAAAAGCCATGTAATAACTGAACCAAAATCATTCCCTCTACTGGTGAAGGCCGGGTGGGATTAGTTAAACAAACAAACCCAGTCGACCATGCCTCATAATCCTCTTACTCTTTAAATAAACAACTTGCCCGACTGGCAAAAGAGGATACCACCGTTTTTGCCTCAGTCCGCCCGTGTGTGGACAACATAAGCACTTATCTATTAACAAGTTCATGATATTTCGTGAATACATCAATTGCATAACACCGTCTCTGACCATAAACCCAAACGGCCCATCCCTTGTGACAGGTGTTAATTGGACGGTACCAAATTAGCGACGACGTAGAAGGCTACGTAGAGGCTTCCAATCATAACTGGCTAGTGATCGACGACGCTGCAGGTGATTTGACCCAGGAGGACGAAAAAGAGTTGCTTAGATGGTTCGTTAAGAGGTCCCATCACAGGCAGACCAGTATTCTATACTTACAACAGAACATTTTTGCGCGGACACCGTTCCATAGAACAATCAGCTTAAATTGCACACACGTGGTTGTGTACAAGAACCTTCGGGATAGAAGCCAGATAGAACATTTAGCTAGACAGATATTCCCGGGTCAATCGGGATTTATAAGAGACACTTACGCCCATGCTACGTCAAAGCCACACACCTATATAATGCTGGATTAAACGCCGAGTACACCCGACAAGTTTAGAGTGCGTGGTAACCAGTTTAACAGGGAACATGGGGAAATAGACGTATACCAGCCTAAAATTATAAGGGTTGCGTATCGGGGAAAGAAATGCTCCGCGGACGACGGAGGCTGGGACTCGCGCCATGAACACCGCAGATGAAGACGGTAGTAGCAGTAGCAGTAGCAGCAACAGCTATGACGACTATTCTTCGACGTCTCCCGACGGATACACTGACGACTCTAGTATGGACGATAACGGGACTAGCACCGCAACGACCGTGGCTGCTACAGAAGAAACTACAGTAAAACCGCCGGGTTAAAATGCAATGCTCTCTAAGGTTTTGTTCGATTTACCTAAAACGTACAGACAAGATGCTAAACATATTACCGACTTCATTTAAAGTGATCCAGATCTGGAGGTGTCTGACTAGGGAACTTTGAGCTATAGGGAGTCGTCTCTGGGGACGGATACATTGCGCGATGTATTACATGAACTGACTTAAAGAATAAAGGGTAGTGGGAGCAAATACAGCGAGGTAGTGGGCTACCTGTCGTCGAGAATGGCAGAGTCTGGAACGAGCACTGGTGGTATTAAAAACGCGATGTACGTCGAAGGGAGCAATAGTACTGGGACTGACTGACTGACTGAGTTTGGTTTTACGCCGCTTTTAGTAATATTCCAGCAATATCACGGCAGGGGACACCAGAAATTGGCTTCACACATTGTACCCATGTGGGGATTCGAACTCGGGTCTTCGGCGTGACGAGCCAACGCTTTAACCACTAGGCTACCCGACACCGCCCTAATAGTACTGGGAGGTCACGAAAGAAGAAACGCAGTAATGAGGAAAGTAGGAGCTGAAATTGGTTGAAATAGCTTAAATGTGTTTATTACGATGTGTCGAGAGGCTTTGATTTGCGCTATAAGAAGCGTAAGGGTTCTGTCAAACCCACCCCCGCGCAGGTGACCGTTTGGTTAAGAGACAACCCGCATACAGTCTTCATAGACCCCGCCCCACCAAGCGCTTTCCCAGAACACTTTATTCCGCTACCGTGTGTAGAAAAGTTCAACTGTGGCAGGCTGACTTGTCGGACGTGTCGCGTATCAGTAAAGTCAACGATGGTTACAAATTCATATTATGCGTGATTGACGTGTTTAGCAGATACGCGTTTGCCGAGCCGCTCATGGATGAAAAAGCTAATACGGTGACCGATGGTTTCAAAAGGATTTTGGCCCGGGCTAAGCTTCGTATGTTCCTTAACTTAATGACCGATAGAGGTAGCGAATTTGTCAACGGTAACTTTAGACATCACCTTGAGAAGGTTCCAAGGAAATCGTTTTATACTAGTCAAAACGACGACGTGAAATGCGCTGTCGTGGAAAGATTTCAGAGAACCCAAAAGACCTGCTTATGGAGATATTTTACCACGGTTTCGCAACCTTGGTACGTGGAGGTGTTGCCTAATATATTGAAAGCTTACAATAATGCGTACCACACTACCATCGGACGTAAGCCTAGCAACGTGATAACTATTTGTGATGAGCTAGGGGTCTGGGATCACGCGCGCAGACAACAGCCACCGGCAAAATACTCTGGACGCAAAACGTTATATTCTGCTAAACGTGAACAATACCTACTGCCAGATACACCCGTGAGGATTTCTACGAGAAAAGGGAATTTCGATAAAGGGTACGAGGCCAACTTGGACCAGGGAAATACTGGACCAGCCTATAAAATATGCGACTACAATAGAAACACTATAAAAGGAACATTTTAGTGGGGCGAGTTACAAGTCGTATCAGAGCCTGAGGTGTACGATGTAGACAGTGCAGTGAAGAGAAGGGTCAATAAGGCTACCGGTAAAAGAGAACTGTTAATTCGGTGGAAGGGATACCCGGCCAAAGAATTCGACCAATGGCTACCACAAAGTCACGTGGTAAGGAAATCCTCAAAAAGGGCTTGATGTGCATGAGGAAGCTACCACTACACACCATTCTGTTATGCGTACTGGTCGTATGCTACTTGTCTCTGATAGGTACTACGCCGTCCGATCTAGCCGAGGATATAAAGAAGGTGGAAAAACCGTTGTTTGAATTACTAAAAATATCGCTGTCTACGCGCGCGGTTCATATCTCTCCCGGTATGTTTCAGAAGTCGTAACAGCAACAGCCCTGATTTGTTCCTGTCACCGAACGTCAGCGTATAGCACAACGAGACTGTATATACATTATGAGTAATGGTGCGTAACCGTCAGATTTTTACCTTACCCTATCTAGCGATGCCAGCCCAGAAACTCGACCGGATAATGTACAGCACACGTACACCGTAGATTTACCATACCCCCTGAAGGTAGACAGAAAGAATAATTGGAGAGTGGGTGTTAGTACTGTACAGATACCCGTGACATGGCATAATCTACCCGCTCCTCATAATAATTTCGGGCGTATATAGATAGTCTTTATTTCTCCACAATTGAAGATTACAAGGGTACAGTTTAAATGGTTATGACAGGTTTAATGTACAGGTGATAGACAAGATATTACACAAATAGATGTTTGCATTTATAAATAAAATCAGCAGCCAGGAACATTATTTTGCACCAGATATCAAAATCAATGTCAGCAGCACATTCTGGAAGACCACCAAGTAGAAATGTAATCATAATGTCATCATCGTTTGCCCACAAGTTGACAAAGCAATCTACATCGAGTATGTCAATGACACTTTCATACAGTTAATTTTTTTCTTTCATATTCATACAGCAAGATATGAACACATGTTTAATGATATCATGAGCAACTTCACCACAACAGCATTCTTTTGATTGAAGTCTTCTTGATGCAAGTGAGACAATACGCGACAGCTGTTTAAATTTACATGGATAAAGTTGGGATAACATGGATAACAGCCACAGTTTATTATGTTCAACAGATCTGATAGAGACGTATCGTGATAGGTCCATTCGTCTCATCATACGGCTGGTAAGGAGGGACATATCCATGCAGTGTACTTTCTCCAATACAGTACCAGTCCACTTGCATTTATTTTCAACCAGTGTGAACATATTAAAAAACATCTTTTTGCGCTCATAGACTCACATTGGAATTGCGCGTGTCTGCCAATAAACACATGTTTAAAATAGTAGCAGCAACTTACTCTACAAAGTTTACCCCCAAAAAGCAGGGATTGAGAGTCAATATGGGATTGTATACTGATAAGCTTTAATGTCCAGCACAACTTCATTTGGGGTTTGCTTGGGTAGACCTTGAACCTTTTTGCTGAAATATCTCTGGGTATTTCCAGCATTTCATATTCTTTTGGTGATAATTGACCCCAGGTATTACAACCATATAGTGCAGAGGGTAATATTACGCGTCGAAATACTCGTACAGCAGCGAGCGGATTTAAGCCTCCAAAGTAAACTCAGTGATTATGGTTTACATTGACGAGTTTTTTCAACTTCTCACAAGCACGTTGGGTCCGCTCCATGCATTTACCATTACCCGAGAACAGCACTCCCGCATAGATAACTGATGTTTTGTGAGGTAGTTCAATTTCACCACACAGTACTTTAGGACACACAATATCACCTTGCGAACGAGAGAACACTAATATGGAGCTCTTACTCACATTGTAGACTAGTCTCTATTTACAAGCGTATTGATGAGCAATGTCTAACAGCTTTTGAAGTGCAAGAGGGGAGCTACTTGTAATTGTGGTGTCGTCTGCTAAAAGTTGGCCTGGATAATGACTCCATGGTAGATTAAGACCATACCCAGAGCTATGCAATTGACAAATGAGGTCATTTATATATATGGTAAATATTTGTACTCCCGAGACGATTTAGTCTACATGGCCTCGGGCTTTGTGGAGAGCGATTTCGAGGGGGTTGATTTTGAAGAGGTGAGACATGTTTTAGGTAAATGTGGTCCTAGATTCGACGGGTTGCCCTACCTTGCTTCTATGTTGGGTTTCACTACCACCGTACCCGAGACAGTGGGCGACACCCGTGTAAGCGTACTCGACCCCAGATCGACTCCCGTAGCCGATACGTGTTCCAATTTCTCCCAAGAACAGCTTTTCCATAACATGTACGTCTATTCGGACGTTATCGACGACCAGATCGCCGGTCACACATTGACGCCTCTGCTGACGTTGATACCCGTCAAACAGAAATTTGTGAAAGATGTAGTATACGTGAGCAAAAAAAATCCTATTCAATATCTGTCTTTAAAATCTGACAAGATTCGTTCTGTGACTATTCTTATAAGAGACGATCGCGGACGACCCGTGTCATTTGCTGGCGGTCGGACGGGGATGATACTCCATTTTAAAAGCAAGGGGTGACATACTAAAAATAAATTTGTGCAATTCCTAGTTATATATTTTATGTTTTTAATATGTTCCCTATATGTATGTATGTATATGTATGTATGTATGTATGTATGTATGTATGTATGTGTATGTGTGTGTGTGTGTATGTATATATATATGTGTGTTATAATCATATTTATGCTTATAATCATATTTATGCTTCTCATATCATAGTGTATTTTATCATTGTACATGGTTTTAACAGATAGTCTCTCATAACTCCAAATGGAGTGGCTCATGTAGTCTTTTTGTATATTATCCTGTATTATTTTATGTCAATGAGGTGAGACTCTAATATATAATCTGTCTGTCTACTAACGATGCACGGTAGTCATAGGACCCACATACCGGTGTATGTCGGTAGATATTACGGCCAGGGTGGTGCTGGTCTCGGAAATGTATTAGGCGCTATAGTTAGAATAGCAATGCCACTGCTAAAGTCAAGGAGTAAAATAATACTGAGGTAGGGTGCCAAGGCTGCTGCGTGGTACGTGGTCACGGGTAGTGAATAGCAATGCGTCAGAAAGTATAAGGTGGCGTGGTAGTAGGGCGCTTAAAAGCACAATGTCGGACGTTTTGGACAATTTCCGACCGGAACGTCAAACAGTTTGCGCAGGCGGGTACTCAGACACCGATAAAACATAGGAAACAACAGAGGATTTGGACGGTTGGAGTCGGACGTAGCACCCTGTTGAAAATAATGAAGCCTAAGAGAAAGGTTAAGAGAGGCTCGGTATTCTAGTAGAGATTTAACGTAGTTTCAATTATGATGTCGGGTGATATGGATCACGTGCAATGCGGTAAAAGTGAGCTGGATTTATTTTCGCTACCGGGCATGGTTTCCACGATGACGGTTTCACACTGGACCAAATATAGTCCCGTTACAGGCCTCGGTCAGTTGGACGGTACCATAAAGTTTGATATCAATAACCCTATAAACAGCTACGTAAGCCTGGCCGAATGTTACCTGAAAATTGTATGCGAATTTAAGACGGTGGACGGTCGTGCTACCGTCGCTGACAATGTGGTGAGCGAGGATGGTCAGACGGTGTCTAGACACAGAGACGTGTGCGCACCCGTGACAAACACTCTACATTTTCTATTTCGCAAGGTAAGGGTGATAGCGGGGTCTAACCAGTTAGAATTAACGGACAGTCTGGGCACCTATCCATACAGAACGTTTATCGAGACCCTGCTGAGTTGTGATCAATCACAAATAGACAACAACCTGGTAGTGCAGAATTTCATCAAAGATAAGCTGGGTTGACTCTACGCCAGGGAAATTCAAACCCGGCATTCGAGGAACGACGATGCACATGTGTCCCCAGTAGACCTGTAGAGTTCGTCGGAAAATTACACTCTGATTTGTTTATGCAGCATAGATATCTCATAGACAGCGTGCTTTTAAAAATTTCTACTTGTTACACGCTACCGCAGATCAGGCCGGTACTCGCATACCCGGCTATGCTTGCCATATACTCTCGGCCGAGTTACATGTCAGACAGGTAAACGTAGCACCTGCCATTAGAGATAGTCATATCAGGGGTTTGACGCATGGTAGCAGTGTAAAGTATCCTATAGCCCAAGTGAAAACCACGGCACACGACATTCCTCAAGGCTTGAGAGAATATAATTCTGAACATTTAATAATGGGTCATATCCCTAAAAGCCTCGTCGACAACGAATCCTTTGTGGGGGTACCAAACAAAAATCCTTTCTGTTTCCAACCTTTCGGATTGACCGAAATCGCCGTAAAAGTAAACGGCCATGGAGTAGGTAAAAGATGTCATACTGCCAATTTCGAGCCCGACTCTACCCGAATGTATCAGACATACCTGGAGCTGTTTAGAAATACGGGTGGCCCAGGGAGAAATTCCACACATACCGTTACTCTGGAAGGATTTTTAGACGGTACCACTCTGTTCGTGTTCGATTTAACGCACGATTTGGGTGCTGACATGTCACACGTGTACCCGAAGAGCTCTGGTAAGGTCGGCATCGAACTGAAGTTTTCGCGGCCAACGCCCCGAGCTCTGACGTTAGTGTGCTGTAGAGAGCTGGACAGTGTAATAGAATTTGACCACTTTAGAAATGCTACTATACACTGATGTAGACTCGGTCGGTTTACCTCTCCTTTTTAAAATGTTGTAGGGACGAGATTTGCAATGGTTTTGACATAACGACCCTTTTCTTAAAAACAACTACAGTGGTATCACGAGCAGGGATACTTTGGAAGAGGTGTGTGGTAATAAAATACGCAGTATTACGCTTAGTGGGGTGAAAAGATTGAAATATCCTATTCTGTTTCTTTGCAACACGGACAAGAAGAGCGAGCCAGTCAGTCACTGGTTCGCGTTAAGTATAGAGGCACCTGATAGATTACACATACACGACTGATTATAGATTACACGCGAATTTGGGTCGAATTTCACGATTTTGTGTCAAAATATGGTCGTTTGCAATATACCCACATTATATATTATACCGGTGTTTCGGACAAAGTGGCGTGTCCCTGGTGTGGATTGCGATTGTGGAAATGGTACGCCGAGGATGACATTGACTTTGAACATAACAGGTTTAGCCCATCGTGCTCATTCCTGAAAATTACGTGTCTCTTCAAATTCCACAGTGATATGAGGACACATACTATCTTGTGACGATAAATTATTGTATATCTACTCCTTGTCGTATTCCTTAAAGTGTGTATAGAATATTTTAACGTCGTTGTTGTATTGCTTAAAATGTGCAAGGTCGTGTGTGCATGGTGTGGTTTAAGACTGTGGAAATGGTGTGCAGAAGACTTTGAACACAACAGGTTCAGCCCTTCGTGCGCATTTCTCAAGATTTCGTGCTCCGTCAGGTTTGATATTGACATGAGAACTGCTTTGTGAACTGACATGAGAGCTGTTTTATGAGTAGAAATGTAGTTGTGTCTATGCATATTTACGAATATAATTTGTGAAATGTTGTTTACTAGCCTCTGTTGTATTTTATAAAAAGTGTTGACGTTGTCCACCTCGTGGGTATAGTTTGGGGTGGTTTAAACAATGAAGAATACGGTGCTCGTGCGGTCTAGTATTGTAGAGAGCTTTACATAGACTGCCCGACTCGATGTCTTCTATGTATTTGGTAGAATATAACCGCCTATCCGTGTTGTATTGTAGAGAGCTTTACATAGACTGGAGGGCGTGTTATTTTGACTGACAGACAGACAGACAGACAAGTTTATTTAGTAAAAGGCCACAGGCCCATCATACAGTCATTTGCATATGATATAGATAGTTTAGTGCACATGCTGTGTAAGGGGAACATTTCTAATGCGCTGAAGTATATGATACAGAAAAATACTGACATCTCTTATGATACAATCATTATGTGTTTTCATAATGTTAATAAAATTGGCATTTGGATCAAAATCAGTAAAATATTTCTGAATATATTTTAACCTTAAATCAGAAAAACGTTCACACTTAAGGAGTACATGGAATTCATCTTCAATAACATTTTTGTCATCTAATTTACAAAATAGACATAGTCTCTCGTTGTAATTAACTTTATTGTATCTTCCAGTTTCAACAGCCAAATTAAAATTTCCACATCTAAATTTAAAGAGTGCAGATCTGAGATGTAAAGGAATATCAGAATTTAAATACCGTTCCACATTTAAAAATGTCTTAAATTGGGAGTAATAAAAACACTTATTAGAATTTTGAATTGAAGTGGACCAACATTGTTTAAGATTATCCGAAAGTCTCTGCTTAAACAAGGATAAGAAATAATCAACATTGCCAACATCCTGACTGATCCATGCATAGCCAAAACCATACTTAAATAAAATATTTTTGACACAAGTTGCCCAAGTAGTGCGGCCAACATCATCTAAGGACTTGAGCATAATATAACAATGTTTTGGCAGTCTATCATAAGGCATATACAATAGGTGACACCAGTATTTAATAACTTTAGTCATATAAGTAATTTGTAGAGGAAGTCTGCCACAATCACCAAGAGCCATGTTATTACAGGTAGATTTACCAACTTTGAAGACATATTTACACTCAATGATGCTACAATAGTTAGTACCCCAAATCTCAGATCCATAACACAAAATAGGTGAAACCATACAGTCAAAAATCTTAAATAAGTCTTTACAATTTACTCTTCCCATCTTTTTTTGAAAACCATTTACAGAAAATATCGCCTTGTTAGCTTGAGATACCAGACAGCTTTGCGCTTTACTCCATACAAGCTTTGGTGTAAATACAAGTCCTAGATATATATAAAAGGATACAGTTTCAATAGGATTGCCATTATAGGACCACTTTTCATATTCCCGTAATGGCCCACCATTTCTAAAGACAAGAACTTTTGTTTTACTAAGATCAATTGACATTCCAGTTTGTTTACAAAAACATTCAAGTGCATTTATCTTCTTTTGTAACTGATTACAAGTATCAGAAAGTGCAGAAACATCATCAGTAAACATAAGTGAACACATATTGTTAAAAGCATATGAAACATTAACACCTATACCACCTTCCTGTTCCATTAGGGAAAATAACTTATTAATAAATATGATAAACAGCTGTGACGGCTATTACATGTAAAACACTTAGAAAACCCTTTGAAAACACTGTAGATAAACTGCTGTACATTGATGATATTATATTATAAAATTTACCAGAAATACCAACTTCAGCTAAAGATTGCAAGAGAACATCATGTCTTATTGTGTTTAAAGCCTTTGAGAAATCAATAAAAAGGCAATAAAATCTGTCTCTCTTTTTACCAGAATATTTTTGGGCTAAAGCCTGAAGAGAGAAAATATGATCAATTGTGGAGTACCCTGCTCTGAAGCCTGCCTGGGACTCATTATTAATTTCATGTGCATCGCACCATGATTTTAAACGCTTATTCAAAATATAGGAAAATGTTTTACAAATAGAATCAATAAGAGATATACCCCTATAATTATTTGGGTTACTTTTACAGCCAGATTTGAACAGAGGGCATATAATACTCTTGCCCCAACCACATGGAAAATTACCACTATCAAATATCTGATTAAACAGTACTGTAACAAAAGGTACAATGGAGGCACTAGATGCTTTAAGAAACTCATTTGATATACCATCAGGTCCAGGGGACTTATTGTTAGGTGAATGTAAAATGTGAAACAAAACTTCCTGCTCAGTAATGGCAGCATTAAGTATTGACACATCAGTAGCATTTACAACATGTGGTGAAACAATAGGTAAAACATCAAGCTGGTCAACACAAAGTAATGATAGAAAGTGATCAAACCACTGATTACATGAGATAGATGAGGGAAGACTGTCACACATTCTATATTGTTTCAAAAATTTCCAAAATTGGCTTGAGTCACTGCTGGAATCCACTAGTTTCTGTCTCTGCTTACACTGATAATTCTCCTTTTTGGATATGAATGTCTTTTTAAATAGTTTTTGTAGTTGTCGAAATATATCCAAGTCCTGATTATTGTCTCTGTGTGCACGTAATGCAGAATATTTATCGTGTTTTAGTTGTTCCAGCTCTGCATCCCACCAGGGGGGGCTGTGATCTGTCCCTGTGCTTATCAAAGCTACGATACACACTTCTAGTATGGGAAGCAGTTTGTTGTATCACACTAACTAAGAGATTAACTGCTTCATCAATATTGGTATACACAAGGTCAGTTAGTGTAACAGACATATCTAAAAATTTGTTGTGAAACTGTGTTGCAAACTGACTATTACTGTCCTTAGACCACACATATCTAACCCATGAATCCTCCTCAGTAGTGGCCTGCTGATTAGCATCTGTATTAGAAGTTGTGGTACATTCAGAGTTAGACAGAGCACATGAAATATCAAGAGTGCAGTAGAGGGGGAAATGATAAGAGAGGTCCAGAGTACCTATCCCAAAATTTCTAACCTTGTGGAATAATGATGAGCTTCCAATCATATAGTCCACAACACTTGAGCCATTGTGAGTGATACAAGTAAACTCACCAGATTTATCATTATGGAGTCGGCCATTAAAGGTATGGATTCCAAATGTTCGACAAAGTTCAGACAATTTAATGCCATAATTATTGTGAAATTTTTGAGTGTCTTGGTACATTTGTTTTGCTGCCTAGTATTGTAGAGAGCTTTACATTGACAGCACGACATTTACAGACCTCATTCAAAATTGTTATTCGTCCCGCATTGGGTTTACGATACGAGGTAAAGAACGGAACACTCCGTACTACTCTTGCTGCTTTGCCGTTTTCTACCTCACAGATTACATTTTTTGATATGTAGAATATCACCGTCTTACCGTCTTGTATTGTAGAGAGCTTTACACAGACGGGGTTGTTGTGTGATTAAGAGTCTCTGGGTATGCATGTCTTGCGGTCTAGTATTGTAGAGAGCTTTACATAGACAGCACGAGATTCCCTAGCCTCCTTAAACACACACACACACACACACACACACACACCAGATATTAATGGCATTTATGAGGTAAAAAACGCGTCTGAGAGCAATTGAAAATACTATTTTAGCTTGACGGACGCACTCGGATTCTTATGGCCGCCATTTTTGTTTGTGTGACGTCATAGGGTGGTCAGCTCATGACCGCCTCCGTGACGTCATGGTGGTGATGAGTCAGCGCCTTTTTCCTACGTCATAGGGTGGTCAGCTCATGATCGCCTCCGTGACGACATGGTGGTTGGCTCTTTTTCTACGTCATAGGGCGGTCATCGCATGATCGCCTCCGTGACGACATGGTGGTGGGCTCTTTTTCTACGCCATGGGGCGGTCATCGCATGACCGCCTCCGTGACGTCATGGTGGTTTGTGGGCCAGCGCTTTCCCGAGGGCACATAACGTCACCTCGGAAAAGCGCTGGCCCAATACTACTAGATGCCAGTAACTGTTCTTGAGATTTTCGACTATTAAATACCACTTAACAACAGCAAGATAAAGTCAGTGCAGGTTTTGAACATCTGCTTCATACACCAACCCTTTGATATACCCAAGTTCCACCATTCTACACTTAGAATATTCAACACTGTCTTGGAAATACATTGTGCGTTAGCCCAACGTGAAACCAGAATAACAGGCCGTGTGTGTATGCTCTGAATGCTTCTATTTGTTGTTTAGTCTATCCTTGGGCCGTGTTCTGGTATCCTTTGTGATGCATCGGAAGAGTGTCTGGTATCACGACAAGTTCCAGTCTGTCACGAAGTAACTACCTATTCCGGAACATCGACGACAGGTAAGAATATGAAACTGTTTCATTTAACGGCACAAGTTTATGACATAAAAAGATGTATATCATACCCTAATGAATGACATAACTATTGAGATTCGGAAGTGAGATACATTTACTGTGAGAGTGTGGTTTGATCTGAAAGATAAATATCAGTGAAATTATACCGGTAATATAATCAGATGACGCCGAATAGTTGTTGTTACCATTATCAAAGTTTCAGTTATTCTGCAAATATCAAGTATTTTGATAATCAGAGGAATGAACATGCTAAAACAGGTTATATTTTGGTTCGCATAGCAGTGGAGAACAATGTATCACTATGCACGATATATATATAAGATTTCCACAAGATTTTGGCTCTAGTTTTGATACATTTATTTCTTAAAAGTGAAATCGCACTGTGAATATGATAAATAAGAAGAAGATATTTCATGTGTCTTGTGAACTAATATGTGTCTGCCATCAAGTGACGTGAACAACGTCATATTTGTTTACCCGTCTATTTCACTATAAAATGAACTATTATATTTATTATATGCGTCTAATTTTGATCAGAAATATTTAAACATTGTTAATCCGAGGAAATTCGAAAAAACGGAAGTCAAATTAATCGGTATAATTCTGATTACCAAAAACTCGGATGGTATTTTCGATGTAAAACAGCCCACTGTGATGAATCCTCTCTATATAAATTGATGGATCCTTCCCAGAGGTAATAGCCATAACTGACAGCTTTGAAATAAAGCTTAATATCAATTGACTTGTCTTGTATAGCCAACACAACTAGACTTCCCAAGTGTCCAAATCCACCTCCATTACAAAACGCCAACATCAGTGACGGCATGCAGGTAGTTGGAAGTGTTCGGACATACACATGTCTCCAGGGTTACCTGGACCTTTCATCTCATAGTGTGACGGTCAACACAACATGCCTCCAGAATCTAACTTGGAGCCACGTCGATCTACAGTGCACAGGTACATTCAGCTTGCAATCTAAATGTGTCACTCAAACCCATGTTTACGTTTTTTGTTGTTGAACGCCGCACTCGAGCAACATAACAATATTTCGGGTATATGGTAACCCTCTGTAAATAATCGAGCCTGAACTAGACAATCCAGTGATTGACAGCATGAGGATGGTTATACGCAGTTGGGATAGGATAAGACGTGTCAACCAAATGATCGCGTCTGACCACCCGTTTGTCGCCTCTTACAATAAGCATGGGTTGCTAAAGACCAATTCCAAGCCCGATCTTCACGGGTGTCATGTTAACGTGTTTATCTTTGGACTTGATAGTAAATATAGCAACACATTGTTTTCCGCATCACAAGACACCAGGAGAGTCTGTTTTCGACCACACCATGTGCACGTGTATATGAATTACAATCCAAAAGTGATGACAACAGGTGAGAAGGTGAGCGTATCCTGTCCCGCCAATCGTAATTACCTTCAAAAGCTAGTCATTTGCTAGTCATATCTTGATGAAGTTATCGTTAACTCACCCACTTTGTCCTTTTGTTGACACAAAAGTTTTGTCACTGATATTTGGAAATGTATGGAGATCTGTTTGTCCTACAGTCTAAATCTACATATATGATACTTTCATCTCTATATATGCCATCCATACAATACCATGACAATATCAATCCCATAAAGCAGCTTGGCGTCACTCGCTCTCCTCGACGTCGAAAAACTCGAACCCTGGCCTCGTTTCTCTCCCAGTTACGTTGCTGCCACTGACGTATAGTTCGTGGCCACTGCAGTCTTCGTTGACGGTGAAGACGGGCCAATGCAGTATTCCAGTCATATCGTGACTAAATCAAGTTATAGTGAGTGAGTGAGTTAAAATTTAACGTCACATCGGCAATATTTCAGCCATATCGTGACGAGAACATTTGACATTGAAATAGAATATATATAGATATTATAAAAACCTGCCGACGAAGGACAGTAAAAATACTAGATAATCACAGATATGAATATAAAACTAGCGAACAAAGCTAAAATATTCCAATTAAAGAAGACAATACAATGTAAAAATGGGCTATAGATCGCCAACAACTGAAGGTAGATCACCATACTAAGGCCCATCGGGACTTACATTACCTTTGCTACCTGCATGGACCCTAGCTGGTTTTACACCATCCCTTCAGCCATTGGCGTTTATACCGATAATTAGCCATACATTAAAATGACAAAAATACTACGATTAAAACACCTGGTATACTGAAATGTACTTGAAATGTTTTGGGACTTACGTACCCTCCCAGGAGGACAATAATTTTACACTACTTCAACCCCCTTTGAGGGTACAGCCACTAACAATCGAAGTTACTAATCAAATCTACCAATAATTAAAATACAGATATGTACAGAACATATTTATCAAAATTCATTAATTAAATCAATTTCTTTTAAAAAAGCAAGAATTAAATGAACATGATCAGTACTAAAAAGATCCTTAACAGTTTTAACATTAAAATATTTATCCCTTATGATGGATAATTCAACACAGTCAAGCAGGACATGCTTGACCGTGGTTCTCTCATCACAGGGGATACAAAACGGAGGATCCTCACTTTTCAATAGGTATGCATGAGTGTATCTAGTGTGGCCAATACGACATCGTCGCATGATGACCTCTTCAAATCTGGACTGACAACCCAAGTAGGTGTAACCAATATAGGGTTTTATTTCATGTAATATATTAATACCTACTTGGGTGTCCCACTTCTTCTGCATCAGATCACAGATGTAAGTTCTAATGCTAGCTTTGTAATCAGAGTATGGAATAAGAAGTGGTGTCACAGATTTGTTGAGTGCTGCCTTAGCAGCAAGATCGGCCATTGTGTTCCCAGAAATGCCAACGTGGCTTGGTAACCAACAAAAGACGATGTCGCATTGGCCAGTAGCAAGCTCATTATGCAATTCAATAATTTCTAATAAAAGTGGATGTTTACAAGAAATATTTTTAATAGCCTGAAGGCAAGAAAGTGAGTCAGAAAAGATGATATATTGTTGATATTTAGGGTGTTTTGTAATATATTTTAAAGCTGTTAATATGGCGTTTGCTTCTGCTGTAAAAATAGAGCTGTTATCTGGTAAACGAGAGGAGATTGTTCTGGATCCAATGACAGTGGCACAAGCCACTGCGCCACCATCCTTGGATCCATCTGTAAATAAGGATTTATATGTATTATATTTATTTCTTAACTGACTAAATTCTTGTTCATATTGCAATTCATAAGTTTCTGATTTTTTAAATGTGGTCAAAGTTAGGTCAACTTGTGGCCTAACCAACTGCCAAGGAGGAGAAGAAAGAAGACGGGAAGGAGATATATTTTCCAGCTCAATGCCGGCAGCAGAAATGAAGGGCTTAATTCTGTGCCCAAGAGGCGGAACAAGAGAAGGTTTTTTGTTGTATAAATCCTCATAGAGGGGATTGAAAACACAGTTAAATGCAGGGTTAGACTCGATAGTATATAGTTTAGTAATGTATTGTAAAGATAATTTTATACGACGTTGTGTAAGAGAAGGCTCATCTGCTTCAACATATAGACTATCAATAGGAGAGGTTCTAAAGGACCCAAGACCAAGTCTTAGGCCTTGGTGGTGGACAGAATCAAGTAGTTTTAGGTTGCTTTTACAGGCTCCACCATATACGATGGAGCCATAATCAAGTTTAGATCGTACCAATGATCGGTATAAGTGAAGGAGGGTAGTTTGATCCCTTCCCCACTTTGAATTGGAGACAACCTTTAACAAATCGAGTGCCTTCAGGCATTTAGCCTTAAGGGATTTAATATGTGGCAGGAATGTTAAATGGGAATCGAAAATTAGGCCCAAGAATTTGGCCTCCTTTACAACTTTGATGGGAGTGCCATTTAAAGATAGTTCTGGGTCCTTATGAGGCTTATATTTACGGCAGAAATGTATGCAATTAGTTTTGGATTTAGAAAATTTAAAGCCGTTTTCAAGACACCATTTATTTATTTTATTTAAACACAACTGCAATTGCCGTTCAATAGTATGCATATTTTTACCACGACAAGAAATATTAAAATCATCCACAAAAAGTGATCCATCGATGGAATCGTTTAAAACCTTGGATAAACTGTTGATCTTGATACTAAATAAAGTGACAGACAAAATACTGCCTTGAGGGACACCCTGATCCTGATTGTAATGATCAGACAGGGTTGAACCCACTCGGACTTGAAATTGTCTGTCTTTTAAAAACTGTGATATAAAAAGAGGCAAACGGCCTCTCAAACCAAAGTCATGTAAATCCCTCAAAATGCCATGCTTCCAGGTCGTATCATAAGCTTTCTCAAGATCAAAGAAAATTGATACAGCATGTTGTTTACTTACTATAGCATTCTTAACAAAGGATTCTAAGCGTACCAAATGATCAATGGTACTACGATTTTTCCTGAAACCACATTGAATATTGGTTATAAGGTTATTGGTTTCAAGATACCAAGTTAATCTATTATTCACCATACGTTCCATGGTTTTACAAACACAGCTAGTTAGAGAGATCGGTCTGTAATTAGACGGATCTGTATGATCCTTGCCAGGTTTTGGTATTGGGACTACAATGGCATTACGCCATGAAGGAGGAAATTCTCCAGACGTCCATATTTTGTCAAATATATCTAAAAGTGTCATCAGACATGGTTCCGGTAAGTGTTTCAGTAGCTGGTAATGTATATTGTCATCACCCGCCGCAGTGTCATGAGCTTGCTCAAGAGCAGTATGTAGCTCATGTAATGAAAACACTTCATTGTAATCTTCACCGTTATTTGATTCGAAATTAAGTTTTGTCTTTTCCTGTTGTTTCTGATATCTCTGAAACTCAGGGACATAATTTGCCGATGATGAATTTTTGGCAAGGGTTTCGCCAATTTTATTTGAAATGTCAGATTTATCAGTTATCAAGTTATCACCATCTTTAAGATGGTGTACAGCTGATTTTGAACCTTTGCCTTTTATTCGCTGAACCATGTTCCAAACCTTAGACATTGGCGTGCGCGAATTAATTTTGGAGACATAATTTCTCCAAGATTGTCGTTTGTTTTGTTTAAAGGTACGACGCGCCTTTGCATTGAGTATTTTAAATTTATTTAAGTTATGGACAGTTGGATGATGGCGGAAATAACGCTCTGCCTTTTTCCTCGCTTTTCTGGCTTGTCTACAATCTGTATTAAACCATGGTTTTCGTACATGTGGAGTCGTAGAGGACTTTGGTATACACTCATCAGCTATTTCATTTAAAACATCAGAAAAAGTTTGAATGGGATCAGTTATATCACTGAAACAATCAGGTCGCAGTTTTGATTTACAGTTAGTTTGAAATGAAGACCAGTTAGCCTTCGAAAAGTTCCATCTTGTGTACGAAGGAGAATCAGATGGAGTTATTTCTGAAAGGATAGTTGGGAAGTGGTCACTTCCACAAAGGTCATTATGAACAGACCAATCAAATTCATTCAGGAGGTTAGAATCTGCAAGAGATAAATCCAAAGAAGAATAAGTGCCAGTTACAGGATGCAGATAGGTGCTTGAATCATCATTAAATATGCACAGGTCATTATTGGAAATGAAGTCTTCAATTATTTTACCTTTAGTATTAATGGTAGTACTGCCCCAGAGTGGGTTGTGACCGTTTAGGTCACCCATGATAACACATGGTTTCGGGAGTTGATCATAGAGTGATTGAAGATCAGTCAGCTGAAGTGTCGATGAAGGTGGAATATACAGAGAGCACAACGTAAATGCTACACCCAGAGTAAGTCGCACTGCAACAGCTTGGAGATTAGTGTTAAGAGTAACAGGGCTGTGAATAACATTCTGTCGTATAAGGATAGTAGAACCTCCAGTGGCTCTATCACCTGGAGGGGAAAAATAATTATAGGCTTCAAACTGACGTAAGTTAAAATGATCTGTCTGTTTCAGATATGTCTCTTGCAGACAGAACGCTGATGGTGTTAAATCTTGGACAATTAGCTGTATTTCATTAAAATTTGTCCGTAGTCCCCTACAGTTCCACTGCACGATATTGGTAGATAGACCTATCTTTTAGGCGGATTAATTGGGGATCTACCCCGCACTGTTTTCGAGGGCGACAAGCTATGTGCCCTAGAATGGACGTTTTCGGACACGTCCATGTCCTCAAGTGATCCGTATTTGTTATATAACTGAATTCTATTTTCCGAACCTTTTGGGGCTCTGCCACTTTGTTTTTTGAAAGCATCAAGCTTCTGTTTATGTTTGCTTTTAGCAGTTTGCTGAGTATCAGATGACGATTGAGATTGTGAACGTGATTGAGTGAGTGACTTGTGATCTGAAGATGACTCTGCCTGCCTTTCAGATGTACTAGGAAGTGATTCCGTGGTTTGAGATGATATAGCAGGATATAAACACTGTGGACTGTCACTTTTGACCCAAGTCAAGTTTGTTTGACAGCTTGTGGATGATGTAGATACTTTAGGGCTTGATTCAGTTGGTGTTTTGGTTATTGAAGCATAACTTTCTGTAATTTCCGATCTCTTCACAAGTTTTTTGGCTTCAGAAAAACTGATGTTTTGGGTAAATTTGATCTTGTTGATCTGCATTTGTTCTTTCCAAATCGGACACTCCTTTGAGAAAGATGAATGTTTTCCTGAACAGTTGGTGTATTTTTTAAAGGTACTTGTACAATCTTCAGTTGTGTGTGTCTTCTCACCACAGTGAGCACACACAACGGACAATGTACAAGTCTTTACACCATGGCCAAGCTTCTGGCACTTAAAACATCTGAGCGGATTCGGAATATACAAGTCAACCTGGATGTTGCAGTAACCTGCCTTCAGTGATTTGGGAGCTGTCGGAGAAGAAAAGGAAAATAGATAAGTGTTGGTTGGAATAGTTTCATTGTTTTTACGGGTTGAAAAGCGTTTGACGTACAGCACACTTTGGTTTTTCATTTCAGTCACGATATCAAGTTCTGACATGTCAGCAAACAGGCGATCGCGGTCTCTGACGATACCTTTGCTTGTATTTAATGTCTTGTGAGCAGAGACAGTAACGGGAACGCCGACGAACGATTCGGTGCTCATCAGGTTGGCTGATTGATGTCGTTTAACGCATTCAACCAGCAGCGCACCTGAGCGTAACTTTTTTTAATGTTCTTAACATCTCCGGCTATACCCTGAATACCCTTAGATATTGCAAAAGGGTTCAACTTTAACGGTGTCTTGTCAACAGTTTCAATCACTACAAAACGTGGCCAAAAGTCAATAGCTTTGGACGGTCTGAGGTCATCGTCAATAGGATCAGTGTCAAGAGGACGTTTGGTTTTCTTTGTTGGGGTTTCGTAAGCCATGTTTTAGTTTTGAAATTTCATCATCCGAGCTCCCCACCCACCACGGAGTATCACAAAGGACAATGCTAAAAACAAGTGGGCCTCCAACTTGCAGCACCAAGGATACTCGGATGATATACTCAAGCAGAAAAACTAAAATAATAATTTTTCCACCGGATTGGCCCATGAGCCACCGCCTTCTGCGCATAAGACTCTAGGCAAATTACAAAATAGAAGTGACTCATTTGGAATTTAAATATATATAACCATGCAGCCAAAACATATGATACATTTTAAATATTTTCCGAAATTTGTGCAGCACACTATACATACACAGGGCTTGGCATGACCAGCCGATTGGTTGAACCGGGCCCATTCAACCACCCGTCTAGGTGAAGTCAGGGCCAAAGTGGTGTGTTGGGCAAAGGAACACTGTTCCTGGAACCAGTGCCCTCAACCACCAGAATCCCTTCCTCCACCGACACAGGGGCGCAACCCACGGCAAACGGGTTGGTGGACCAAATGTCCCCCCGGATCCACAACGGGGGGTCGAAGAGCTCTTGGCGTTACCCAACACCCACCACGAGGAGGTGGCTCTTCACGGGTGCCAAATCAAGTTATAGATAAATAATAATTAAAAGTAGTTTATGAAATGTTGTCATTGTTAGGTCAACTTGTAGCCGCACTAATTGCCAAGGAGGAAGAAGGTTTCTAGCTCAATGCCAGCAGCAGAAAGGAAAGGTTTAACTCTTAGTCCTAGAGGCGGAATAAGAGATGCCTTCTTGTTGTACAGATCCCCAGAAAGAGGATTAAAAAGACAGTTAAATGCAGGGTTAGACTCATTAGAATACAGTTTTGTTATATACTGTAAAGATAATTTATACTTGGTTGGTTAAGGGATGGCTCATTGGCCTCGGTGTAGAGATTGTCAACAGGAGAGGTTCTGTCTTAGACCTTGGTGGTGGACAGAATCAAATAGTTTTACGTTTCTTTAGCAGGCTTTACCATATACGATGGAGCCGTAATCTAGTTTCGAACGGATGAGTGGTCTGTATAAGCGCCGGAGGGTAGTTTGGTCCCCTCCCCACTTTGAATTAGAAACGACTTCCAACAAGTGCCTTTAGGCATTTATTTTTAAGCATTTAATATGTGGTAAGAAAGTCAAATGAGAATCAAAAATAAGTCCCAAGAATCTTGCCTCCTTTACAACCTTGATGGGTGAGCCATTTAAAAATAGTTCAGGGTCCTTATGCGGCGTATAGTTTCTACAGACATGTATACAATTTGATTTTTGATTTAGAAAATTTAAGGCCGTTTTCAATTGACCACTTGTGAATTTTATTGATTCATAGTTGTAACTGCCTCTCGATTGCATGCATATTTTTACCACGACAAGAAACACTAATATCATCCACCAAAAGTGATCCATCTACTGAATCAGTTAAAACCTGTTTATTTTTATAAAATATAATCTTACAGACAAAATGCTGCCTTGTGGAACACACTGATCCTGACCGTAATGTTCAGACAGGGTAGAACCCAATCGGACTTGAAATTGCCTGTCTGTTAAAAATTATGAGATAAAATCAGGTAAACGACCTCTCAAACCGAAATCATGTAGATCCTTCAAAATACCCTTCTTCCAAGTATCAGAGGCTTCCTCAAGATCAAAGAAAATTGCGACCCCGTGTTGTTTATATACTATGGCATTTTTTACAAAGGATTCCAATCCTACCAAATGATAAATGGTACTTGGATATTTCCAGAAACCATATTGTATATTTGTTATTAAGTTATTTGTTTTCAGATACCAAATTAATCTATTGTTTACCATTCGTTCCATGGTTTTACAGACACAACTCGTTACAAAGATCAGTCTGTAATTAGACGAATCATTATCATCCCGGCCAGGTTTTGGAATAGGGACTACAATGGCATTACGCCACGAAATTGGGAAATTCCCTGTAGTCCATATTGTATAAAAATATTTAGAAGTGTTTCCACACATGATTCGGGTAAATGCTTCAAAAGCTGATAGCGTATATTATCAGCTCCTGTTGCTGTATCATGAGCTTGCTCAAGGCGGTATGTAGTTCATGTAGTGAAAAAAATTCGTTATAGCCTTCCCCATTGTCTGAGTAAAGTTAATTCTTTTCTTCTCCTGTTGTTTCTGATGTTTCTGAAACTCAGGGACAAAATTGGATGAAGACGAATGCTTGGCAAGAGTTTCACCAAGTTTGTTGGCAATGTCGGTTTTATCAGTTAATAATTTGTCACCATCCTTCAGGTGGTAAACAGTAAATTTGGAACCTTTGCCTTTTCCTTCTTTTGTATCATGTTCCACACCTTTGAAATCGGTGTGCGGGAATTTATCTTAGAAACATAAACTCTCCAAGAATGATGCTTATTCTGTTTAAATGCGCGTCAAGCCTTGGCACTTAAAAAAATTAACCATATTTAGATTATGTACTGTATGATGTCTCCGAAAATACTTTTCGACATCATGTTTTAAGTGTTCAACACACTTATGGTCTCATATAATGACCAATCAGCCATGGCGAAGTTCTTTCTTTACGAAGGTGGCTCATCACCAGGGTTAATCGTTCCGGCAAGTGATAAATCCAGGGAAGAATATGTTCCCGTAGCTGCATGCAAATACGTGGCTGAATCATCATTGGATATACATAGGTTACTATCAGAAATGAATTCTTCAAAGATTTTTCCTTTGGTATTAGTATGGGCACTTCCCAAAAGCGGGTTGTGACCATTCAGATCGCCCTGATCTCTATTGATCAGGGGTTGGTGTTGTTTGATGTGGATGGTTTCGGTTAATATCCGGTTGGTAAATTTGCCAGTGTTGCCAGTATTGTGAATTCTGTGAAGTTGATTTGATTATTGGGGTTGACCTGAATATGTTCTGAGATAGCTAATTTGTTTTCGGATTTGTTTGTTGACGTCTGGTGTTCTTTACAGAAGTTACTCTGCAATTCTATTGCATTATAGTGGGCAATTGAGTCATGTGAGGACAGAGTAACATCTAGCGGTCCAAACGACCTTAGGACATTAGGTGGTTTGTCTCTACTTAGTTTTCCCTTTCTTCTTCTGTGGTTGATCACTGGCTGGTTTTGATGTTGATGATTGTGATGGTCTATTGGGCTGAAATTCTTCTGTCTTGGATCCAGACGTAGAATGGATGATTCGGGAAGTAGGTGGAGTAGGTAAAGTGACTGATGTTACAGGTTTTTCTGAGTCAAGTCAAGTCAAGTCAGTCTGTAGTAGAGGACATTGCTACAGAGCGGATGACTGCAGCGGAATGTGTGATATTCTGAGGAGTTGAAGACTGATTTGTGAACAGTATGAATCATTCTTTCTACATTTTATTCTTATAATTTGTGATTCCCTTTGATACCTAGATGAGGCAGAATGTGGGCCATAGCCGTTAGGGCATTTGTACTCATTTGCACAATCTGTACTCTCATGGCCGCCTTCAAAGCGGTGACACACCACAGAGTTACGATATGAGTACGACCCATGACCAAAATGTTGAGTGAGTGAGTGAATTTAGTTTTAAGCCGCACTCATCAATGTTCCTGCTATATGGCGGCGGTCTGTAAATAATCGAGTCTGGACCAGACAATCCAGTGATCAACAGCATGAGCATCGACCTGCACAGCTGGGAACCGATGACAAGTGTCAAACAAGCCAGCGAGCCTGACCGCTCGATTCCGTTAGTTGCCTCTAACTCTAACCAAGACCTTCACGGGTCGACCAAAATGTTGACATTTGTAACAATGGAGTAGATTTGGGATATACACATCCACTCCGATGTTGAAATAACCTGCCTTGATCGACTGTGGTAGGGATGATCTAGCAAAAGATTTGTGTTAGTTTTTGTGATGATACCCTCTATTTTGATGGTGAAACGTTTTACTCCCGTAACACTTGATCTGCAAGCTCTGAAGCAATGTCCTCTTCAGACATATCATAGAGACAATGAGCCCTGTCTCGTGTGATACCAGGGCATGAATTTAAAGGTTTGTGCACGGAGACCTAAAATTCGATATTTGCAAAAGTTTTGATAGCTAGTAGATTCAGAGATTGTTGTCTCTGTGCACACTACACCAGAAGTGATGCATTACGGAGACGAGTAACGTCCTTTACTTATCCACAAATCCCAGAGATAGTTTTCGAAATGGCGAAAGAGTTCAGTTTGATAGGAAGAAAATCTGTAGCTTCAATGACTAAGAATTTAGCCCGGGAATTAACATTTGCAGAACTTTGTCCTGCTGAGTAATCGAGCTCGTCTAGACGTCTCTTCTTTTCGTGTGGATTTGAACCGGCAAGTATTCGTGCCATGATGAAAGGAAATGATTCAGCACCCCTGCTCCCCACCCACCAGGAAGTGTCAACAAGGACAGTGTTATACTGCATCGGATTTTCAAGATGCTAACACCAGGGACTGACTGACTGACTGAGTTTGGTTTTGACTGACTGAGTTTGGTTTTACGCCACTTTTAGCAATATTCTAGCAACATCACGGCGGGGGACACCAGAAATGGGCTTCACACATTGTGCCCACTAACACCAGGGATACAGGGTGTTATGCTCCAGCGAATATGACAAGAGTTGTTGTATTTGTCTACCAATTCAATGCCAGGCTGGTTCGGCCCTTGACAAAGAATTAGAGACATACATTATTTGGAGGTCAACTTCACTAGATTCGCCCATGAGCCACCGCCTTCTGGCATAGGACTCGAGGCAATTTAATATAATCAATACTTTATACACTGAAATTCGAAATTACCAATACCCAATTATAAGTTATATGTGCAGAATTAGTCACCATGCACAGGACTTAGGTTGACCAGCCGGGCCCATTCTACCACTCGTCTAGGTGAGGTAAGGGGCGAAGTGGTGTGTGGCAACAGAAACAGCTGGTCCTGGTTCCTGTTCACAAAACCACCAGACTCCCGACCTCCACCGACACAGGGGCGCATGCCACGGAAACAGGTTGCCAAGTTAGGTCGTCTCTTACTACCAGCAATAGGGTGCTGCGGACACATTCTACTCCGGGTCCACACGGAGGCCATTCCAGAGAAATAGCGGTAGGTTCGTATACCGAATCGTCAAAGGACTGTTCGTCTGATGGCGTGTCCTAATGCTGTCGCCGTCACGAATCTGTTCTGGGGATAGATCTGCTGTCTTCGGTCGGTCTTGGATCTTGCCTGATTGTTGATAGCGGTTTATCAATTTGCTTATGGTGAAGGTTCTTGCCAGCTGACGTAGTGAAGGTCCCATATTGGCCATACGGTCGCCCTGTCTCATCGCGCTTCCATAAGTCTTGCATATTCATGGTGGTTTTGGGTTACTGAATGCTTGCTCTGTCCAACATCGGCCACAATCTTGCACGTTCATTTGGACCAATGTCCTATAATTACGTTTTGAAAAATGCGCGATTCGTACGAAGTTTTTGGACAGCTGTGTGGTTATGGGGATCATGTTGCGTTTAGGCGAATGTATTCCGCTTGGGTTCAAACCTGTACACAGGTTTTATACATATACTTTAAAAGTGATAACTTTCTTTTCCCAGGAGCTTTACGTAGATGAAAGTATCATCTACTTTTATGAAAGTTTTTCTTCATAAATGAAACTATTATGTACGTTGATGCAAAACACTATGGCACGGACTATTGTCGATTGCTAGGGGAAATATGGTTACCAAGTCGATAGTTTGACACAAGATGTTATGTTCTCCAAAGTAGATTATAATAACTTACATAAGCATATCCTTAATGATCATCTACCAAGATATAAGTATCATCTACTTTAAATACGTACGTAAATGCAAGTATAATGAGTGTAAAAGTACATTGTACGTAGATGACTGTGGCTGTAATATGCTTGCATGGGAATGTCCTCCACCATTAACATTTTGACTTGTGCCCAGTATATTTGCTTTTCCAAGGCAATACCTAAACGTCAAATCTACGTGGCTAGCGTTCTTTGCTGGAGCGAATCTGGACCAATTTCTTTATGATACTACGTTATGCATATCAGGGAAGGCTTAATGAGTTTACCGGTGAAGATCCGACTTAACATTGATCTTCAGCAGCCCATGCTTGTTGTAAGAGACGACCAACAGGATCGGGTGGTCAGGCTCGCTGACTTGGTTGACACATGTCATCGTATCTGGATAAGACAAGCCTTTTATTGACATCATGAGCATCGCTCTACAGAATTGGGAAATAACGATTTGTATCATCCAAGTAAGACAGCATGACCACTTAGACAAGCAGGGTCGCTGAAGACGGATCCTTCACGGTATATATCTAAACAGAACAACTATTTTGTGTAATATTGACATATTAATTTCAAATTTTAATTCATTTTACAGGACCCTGGATCCGGAAATATACGCCTTCTTCACCCTGGCTTGAATATGTCCAGCTGACAACAGAGGAACTAAAGAGTACTTACGTCAACACTAGCTTCATATTCCTGGTGAAAACCTGTCACGATGCCAATTTCAACTTTGACAGATACCAAGCAAAATCAAGAAATATTTTAGATAGAATAGTTATTGGGGGGGGAATGACAATTCCATCACCCACATTGTGGGAAAACGCTGTTCAAGCATCTATTCGTATGACATTTTCGTGCACTGAGTATAGACCTTTCTGGATCAAAGTTAATGGCAGTACTATTTCCGTCGGAAAAGGGTTTAGGGTTGGCTATAGACAGCTGGTTAGTTGCACTGGTCTAGATCTTAATGTAACCGATTGGAGCATATCGACTTACTTGGACAATGCTGGATCATGGTTCTTCAAAATACGTTCAGATGTTTAAATGTAGATCACAGTATTATTTAACAATCTGTGGGCGAGAAACCCATGTGAGTTAACTATATAGTATCAAAATTATGTGTGAGACCGAATTCCAGATCTGTGATTAGCTACTCCATGGTGATGGCCTAAGGTCAGATTTTCACGGACTACTTTAGTAATTGAATTTATGATTAGTGCTTCGGTCGATTCCAACGGCGTCTGTGTCGTAATGGTATGGTGTCAGTGTGTTAATAAATGGTCTTGGGTCTTTACACGTGTTACTTATCACCATCGCCTTGATAATTCACAGATATATCAGAAAGGGGGGCTGGGAGGCTTAAGTCCCATAAATAAGCCTCTAGGCCGCATGTGATGCAGAACCCCCATTGTACTACTACTGTTTGTGTGGATATGCAACACTAGCTATGAGCAGCAAGAAGTAGGTTAAATGGCGTCACAAATGACCGTTGTGTTATAAATTATGGAGCCAATGACACTATGAGAATGGCCAATGCTCCTGCATACGGCCTCACGTCAAGAATGGTATTCCATGGTAGCAAGAATGTCATTGTGCCCCCGCTGTAGGACATGGATTATTAGCTCTTCCAGGTGTACCGGTCCCATCCCAAATCATGACTGAAACCTCTTCATATTCGACAAGGTTGGGATCATGAAATCGCTCTGATGTCTACACAGTATCTCGAATCTCCAGGCACAAATAAGTTTATTTGTTGCCATACACAGTAGCAAAGCCGACGCGACGGGCAAAAATTCTGTCACGATTCAGTCGTGCAACCAGACTCAAGGCTTCAGATACCCCCTGCACACCGTGCAAATGACTGCTTTGTCCCAGTCAATTTATGAAGAATCTGGGGTCCTGTAGGCGTTACTAAATCCTAGGGTACCCTTACACTCTATATTTGTTGGACGAGTGTATATATGATCAAAACATTGTGCTTAGCAAACTTTGCAAAGAAAAGACAATTACTGATATATGTAAATTGACGTTTTGAGCTCGTTTGGCCAAGATACATTTCAAGGTGTTTAATTATCAATATGTCGTGCAATACAATATTCCGATATATGCAAAATGTATGACATAGTCATTCACTTGATAGAACTTGGCCCACTCAACCGACTGTCGGCACTGAATGGGACACTCCAGAATCTTCAACAACCACACAATCCTTCTCACAGAAACAAACGAAATACCTGGCAAATATGTTTCCCAGTTTAGGTCGCCTCTTACAGGTGCTAGGTACACAGTTTGGAAATTACTGGCATAGGAACCCTCCGGATAAGGAACAGTTCATACTCTCCTCAGCTCAAAACCCATATTCTTTAAGACCACAAGTTATATATTATCTGCTTTTTTTAGGTACAGTTAGTGAAAATTCATTCTTTGCTTAATTAATTTTCTTTTTGTGACATGAACATTACATCCTTCTTCTTACAGTTATTTATCTCTCGTCCACCCAAGGCATGGCCCAAATGACTCGCCGAACATATCCTCAGACCATTACATGTTCCATTTGAATATAAGGAATATTCTCCATAAACTCACACATGCTTATGATGATATACCTGACTTTCATAAATCCCATCTTGACAACAGAGTGCAGTTGAATGACATTCTCTGCTATCACCACGATGCCATTGCAGGAGCTCCTGGCATTGCCTAGGGTGGTTTAATAGTATATTTTTGTGATATGCCTTGTGCCAATTCTATACCTGGCCTAGACTTTGATGCAGTTTAGTTTCAAATCTTCCAGTGAAGTATTTGATTCCTTCTGAGACCTACCACCCTTATAATACCCTCACTGTGTATTGGGCTGTCCATCATTATGGTGAGGAAGCACATTTGATGTTTCTCTTGGTATCGTTCTTGATGGTAACTTCAGTGAGTGAGTATTTAGTTTTACGTCGATTTTAGCAATGTTCCAGCAATATCACGGCGGATGACATCGGAAGTGGGCTTCACACACTGTACCCATGTGGGGAATGGAACCTGAGTCTTCGGCGTGACGAGCGAACGCTTTAACCACTAGGCTACCATACCACCCCTGACCTAAGTGAAAATTTGTTAGGTAACAATGTCCATCACTTCTATGACTTCATCACCAGCAACCATGAGCAAAAAATAATATCATGGAACCTAAACGAATTAAATCAGACTCGGCAAATCTTAATTATTCATGTTGACACTTTGAGGTGTTATCAGTTTAGCACCAAATATCACTGATCAGAAGGTACAATTTGTGAAGCACCTTCCTAGTGGGCCGGGGAGGCTTTAATATTGCTGTGATATTTGCTAGTTGCTGCGTATAACACCAACAATGCCACGCTGACCACATACCACATACCACATACAGTAATAACTGATCGACCATCTGACAAACCCTGACAAACCCTGTGTGGTATCGACTGCGACCGTCCAATACAAAGGACCATATGTGCCGGTAGTATTAGTCATGAAAGGATAACAGTAATAACTATTTTTCAAGAAGGTAGCCAGGGAAAGCTTTTCCAAATATGCCGCATGTGACGAATAACGTACTTCTTATTACTGGAAATTATTTACATACATTATAAAAACAATTTTTGCTGTAATAAACCCCCAGTCTATTGGATACTGAGAAGGGTGAAGTCACGTTTAAGCTAATAATCTTCAACAGCAATGTGTTTTTTGCGTTCGTTGTCTACTTTGGACGACAAGCGTGAATTCCTGAAGACCAATTCTAATCCGCATATTCATGGGTAAAACAGTGCTGTGAATCTTTTCTCAAAGATATCACCTTACAAGACAGCAGTGTTCTTATCAAATCCCGCAATAAATGAAGAAGCTCTGATAAGAGTAATCAAAGATTGTAACTGTAATCATAAGTGTATTATGCATAATAGGGGAGAGGAGATATTGAAAAGACTTGTTTTGAAACATTTACACGAACATTATCACATAAATCAACTATAGAATAACATCATGACAAGCACGAACTATGATTATAATTTTTTTGTAATGTTGTTAAAGCGTTTGATAGGGTTTGAAACATACTTACTATACGCATTTGTAAACTAACAGTTTCAATGGTGACCTTTCATCAATGTTAAAAGATTATAACATCTGATTACAGTAATCTTTTCAACAGTTATTTCTCTTTCCTCTTGCCATTTTCCTTCAAAAATACTTCTGTTGGTTCTTGTTGATTCCACGTATTCTTTTTCAGCTTTCCCAATTGCACAGATCGATGCTCATGCTGTTGATCACTGGAATGTCTGGTCCAGACTCGATTATTTACAGACCGCCGCCATATAGCTGGAATATTGCTGAAGGCGGCGTAAAACTAAACTCACTCACTCACTTTTTCAGCATTCAAATATGCTCATTCTTTATTTAATGAATTTGACTGATCCGATTGCATTTACTTATTTTTTTGTACTGACTTTTCTAACTTTAAGTAGAAGAAAGTACACCTTTCCCTTCTAATATATAGTTTTAAACTAACGTTCAAATAAAAACTGAATATTTACCTTGACTTTTAGTCTAATCATCATGAGTGTCACCAGAACTGCTGGGTAACGCTAAGCGCTCTCCGAACCCCCGTTGTTGACCCGGGGGTATATTTGGTCCACCAACCCGTTTGCCGTGGGTTGCGTTCCTGTGTAGGTGGAGGACGGGATTCTTGTGGTTGAGGGCATTGGTTCCAGGAACAGCGTTCCTTTGCCCAACACACCACTTCGGCCCTTACTTCACCTAGACGGTTGGTAGAACTGGCCCTGTGCTGCTCTCCAAGCTATCTATGACCAACTTCCTAAACTTGTATTATAATGGGTGATCTTAATGGCCATAACCCGATCTGGGGTGGTACAAGCACTAACTCTAAAGGTAAAATACTGGAAGAATTTATCTCCAATAATGACTTGTGTATATATACTAGCCACATAAAGAAACTGAGCACACAGAAAATTCCTTCAGAATTGGAATACAACACAGAAAAGACTACATGATGTAGACACTTTATAGGCTGAAGTATCGGGCCTCAACAACATGTCAAAAGAACATGAACAATATCCGTAAAGATGACGTCAGAAGTTCAAAATTGAGTCGGGGGTCACACGTCGAAGTCGCAAAGTCAATAACGGGTATGACCATCATGCGCGTGAAGCACAGCACTGCATCGACGACGCATAGAGGCTACCAAATTTCCAAATGGAAGGCCTGGGGAATGGTTTGGGACGTGGTCACTGCCGTCCGGAACCTTTGTCTGATATGAGTAACCCGAATCCATCTGTCCTGTCTTGGCATCGTTACTCGGGGACGCCCAGAACGTGTGGAGTCGGCGACGTCATTACTGTTTCCCTAACGCCTGACCAATGCAGATATCGTGTTACAATGGCATTAGAAATGAGCTGCTCATGCCTGCTCGAACCATTCCAATGGATTCATGACGTTGAGCACATGTTAATCTTGGCATGATGTGCATGTGACTTTTCATGTGAATTTGTGAACGTTTGAATAACCAAAGATCAAGCTTTCGACAGTGACAGCAATTTCTGAGTTTCACATGTTGTGTGCAGCTGCACAGGCTGCACGTGCAGTAACACATTGCAAGTCCATAGCCACCATCAATGACGTCACGTAGCCTGGCACCTGCATGAGCGTTTGATTGTCTCCAATACTTGCTATGTTCACACCTTTATTTATGCATAAAGACGCTGTCTGCCTATCTTCATATTTTCTGTGTGCACAGTTTCTTTAAGTGGCCAGTATACAAAGACGATTCAAGCACTTATCTGCATCCTGCAACCGGCACCTACTCTTCTCTAGATTTGTCTCTTGCAGACTCTAACCTCCTCAATGAATTTGATTGGTCAGTCCACAATGATCTCTGTGGAAGTGACCACTTTCCAACTATCCTATCAGAAATGTATCCATCTGATTCTACATCTTATACAAGATGGAAATTTTCCAAGGCAAACTGGTCCTTATTTCAAACGTTATGCACTTCTAAACTAAGACCCGAATATTTCAGTGATATAACTGATCCTATTGAGGTTTATTCTGACGTTTTAAATGAAATAGCTGATGAGTGTATACCAAAGTCCTCTACGACTCCACATGTACGGAAACCATGGTTTAATACAGATTGTAGGCAAGCCAGAAAAGCGAGGAAAAAGGCAGAGAACTATTTCCGCCATCACCAAACTGTCCATAACTTAAATAAATTTAAAATACTCAATGCGAAGGCACGTCGTACCTTCAAACAAAACAAACGGCAATCTTGGAGGAACTATATCTCCAAAATTAATTCACGTACGCCAATGTCCAGAGTATTGAACATGGTTCAAAGAATTAAAGGCAAAGGTTCAAAGTCTGCTGTTCATCATCTTAAAGATGGTGATAATTTAATTTCCGACAAGTCTAAAATTGTAAATAAAATTGGCGAAACTCTTGCCAAAAATTCTTCATCGGCAAATTATGTCCCTGTGTTTCATAGATATCAGAAACAACAGGAAAAGACAAAACTTCGAATCAAATAACGGTGAGGATTAAAATGAAGTGTTTTTATTACATGAGCTACATGCTGCTCTTGAGCAAGCTCATGACACTGCAACGGGTGATGATAATATACATTACCAGCTACTGAAACACTTGCCTGAACCATGTCTGATGACACTTTTAGATATATTTGACAAAATATGGACATCCGGAAATTGTCCTCCCTCGTGGCGTAATGCCATTGTAGTCCAAATACCAAAACCTGGCAAGGATCATACAGATCCGTCAAATTACAGACCAATATCTCTAACTAGCTGTGTTTGTAAAACCATGGAACGTATGGTGATTAATAGATTAACTTGGTATCTTGAAACCAATAACCTTATGACAAATATTCAATGTGGTTTCAGGAAAAATCGTAGTACGATTGATCATTTGGTACGCCTTGAATCCTTTGTTAAGAATGCTATAGTAAATAAACAACATTCTGTATCAATTTTCTTTGATCTTGAGAAAGCTTATGATACGACCTGGAAGCATGGCATTTTGAAGGATTTACATGAATTTGGTTTGAGAGGCCGTTTGCCTCTTTTTATATAACAGTTTTTAAATACATTATAATCAGGATCAGGGTGTCCCTCAAGGCAGTATTTTGTATGTCACTTTATTTGGTATCAAGATCAATAGTTTATCCAAGGTTTCAAAAGATTCAATCGATGGATCACTTTTTGTGGATGATTTTAATATTTCTTGTCGTGGTAAAAATATGCATACTATTGAACGGCAACTGCAGTTATGTTTAAATAAAATAAATAAATGGTGTCTTGAAAACTGCTTTAAATTTTCTAAATCAAAAACTAATTGTCTACAGCTTTTGTAGAAAATATAAGCCGCATAAGGACCCAGAATAATCTTTAAATGGCACTCCCATCAAAGTTGTAAAGGAGGCCAAATTCTCCATCGTATACATTCCATAGTATACCTTTGAATGTTAGACATTAAAACAGCTTACCAAATTTTAAAATATTGCTTGAAGTGAAACATGCTATAGCTCCTCCACATTTCTCATTTTATTAGACATTTAAATATCTTACATACAACTTGTTCATTAGATCATGCAACCTTCTTCTTCCTGTGTTATTTTATTGTTGTAAATTAATCATTATTATTTGGAGAGAGTTTACCATTTTCCATTTGTAAATAAATCCCATCTTCATGATGGTGATCAATGTATTTGGTGTTTTGTTTCGACATCAAAGTGTAAGCTGAAGAGGAGCTACTTGTATGTATTTATGTGGAAAAGTGGCAAACACAGAGCACCGGCATGGACTTGCTCAACGAAAAATTAATACTGATTGAAAGACAATCGACTTAAGTTGAATATTAAACAATTTGTTTACATTGTATCCAGAAATAAGGACGTTGTTATACTGTTTGTGCAAGAGGGTGTATGTCACACACACACACACACACACACACACACACACACACACACACACACACACACACACACACACACACACACACAATGTTTTAAGATTTTAAGATGACCTATCATGATATGCATAGTTTATGATCTCCTAAACTGAAATGAATTAAAATAAAATCAATACTCGCGTCTACATTTTAGCAAGGACAGAAATTGATTCACTTATGGCATTTTAGAAGTGATACACAAAGGAACTTTATATTCCCATGTCTATGTCAGCTCACGAAAATGATCCATATGTGAATTTCCGATCTGACGACTTTTTACAGAAATCTTAAAATCACCATTGGCCCTGCCAACGTTCACTGATTTCGACACAGAAGCTGTTAATTTGGATCGTTCTGAGTTGTTTTATTTCTGTCTGACCTTCAGATGACGTATCATAGCATGCATAGTTCATGGTTAAATAGACAATTCATTTGTGTGATCGAGGGTCGAAAGAGAAATCCTGTCCCAGAAAACAATTGAAAAGAATAATTGTGCATCATGTTGTTGAATAAAGGAATTGTCAGCCAAAAGAACTGTTATTGCAAAATGTCATTGTATAAATGATATTTAGATTTAGATTTCAATTATCTTACCTTAATGTGAAATACTTGTATTTCATTGATTAATGATGCTTTAACAGGTTTCCGTGTCACCCCTCCCAGGAGGGTGACAACTGGAAAGAAATATTATATGTTTCACTGATCGAGGGGCAGACGCCATTTCGTTTACATGTTATATAGTCGGTAGCGATCTTAAATATAAAACAAAATGATAGTTTGTACATTCAACATGGCGGTAAGATAAATACGTCGTATGCTTCTCTCAAGGGTCTGATGTACGCCTCTGTGTAGCAGTGTCACCCGAGCCGGTTGCAAGAACTGTTATTGCAAAATGTCTTTGTATAAAAGATATTTAGATTTAGGCTCATGGTTTTATTTTAAACAATATATCTGGTTTATGCGGATGTAGCTTACAAATAGTCACCGTGAGTAATACTAAAACCGGCGCCATATAGCTGGAATATTGCTGAGTGCGGCGTTAAACAAAACAACGAACCAAACTCCCAGAGTATCAAATGGTTGGTCCCTTATGAACATAGTGTATCGTATAAATTACAAACGATTTCTTCCTTGGCAACTATCGGCTCCTACTGATCGCTACCGGCGAACGTTAAGGCATAGCCATATACATCATGATGTTTTGGCTAAAGGATGTATATACGTCCTTAGTACCATATGTCATAATTTTGACATATGCAACCAATGTCCTTACTCGGTGTTCTAACAACAGATACATAGACGACACTTAACTCGCTCACTATGTGTACGACAGCTTCGTCAGCCCCTCTGTGATGGACTGCGTTGCAAGATGTTACGCTCACTCCCAGTGTCAGTCAGTTGGGTTCAAACCAGAAACACTGAAGTGTTATCGTCACACGCAAAACAGTACCCTCGCCCCTAATGACCTCGTCATTCTTCCCGGCTGGATACATAGTGACAAGGACGCATGGCCAGAGGTGAGTAAACATGGAAGAGTAATTGGTTCAATTTCCGGAGTGTAGACTATCACTAAGGTCGGTATGTAGCCCGTTTGGGGTACCTCTGCTATAACTATCACATCCTTCAAGAATCTAATGATAGAACTTACAGCGCGTTGCCCTGCGAGCTGGCTTATAATGTGTTTGTTGGGTGCATAACTATTTCGTTCGACGATGAGATGAGTTCGGGACTCATTTGTGCGTGCGTGCGTTCGTGCGCGTGCAAAACGTCTTTTCATGAGGTCAATATAAACAGCTTTGCAATACTATGTGCCAACATTACTGCCTTGTCCTGTATTGTCAAATATTTTCAGGCTTCGCTGTTCTCGTTTCTTTTTCTCGTTCTATTTCACTAGTATTGTACCATTTTACATATATATTTTCCTCACATATACATACAGAGTTGTGACAATGTAATATTCACCCTTAAACAGTAAAGAGACGGGTTTCAGCAGTCCATGTTTGTTGTTAGAGGCGACTAACCGGATGACTTAGTTGGTGCATGTCATCGTATTTCCATTGCGTAGATCGATGCTTATATTGTCAGCCACTCGATCACTTACAGACCCCGTCAAATAGCTGGAAAAGTGCTGAGTGCGGGTTGGAAAAAGGATACACCAACAAGCTATAAAACGATTCAATTGTTTGTTCCGTATGAAGGGTTGACAATGATTTACACTTGTACATAGAAACTCCGTTTCTGTGGATTAACTATCCAAGTTGAACCATTTTGGTCGTTTCTTATATGCACGAAGGCTTTACATGAGTATCTAATATTTGAGTGAGTGAGTGAGTAAATATTTAACGTCATATCTCAGCCATATCGTGACGAAAACATTTTATACAAGAAAAAGTGAAAACATTTCGACGATTAAAACCTGTCGACGATGGACAGTAAAAATACCAGAGAATCACATATATAAATATAAAACTAGCAAGCAAAGCTAAACCATTCCAATTAAAGAAGACAATACAGTATAAAACACGGGCTATAGATCGCCAACAACTGAAGGTAGATCACCATACTAGGAACCATGGGGACTTACATTACTTTTGCTACCTGCATGGACCTTAGCTAGATTTACATCATCCCTTCGAATTCAGCTGCTGGCGATTGTAGGAAAATTTACCCGACAGTTAAAACAACAAAAATACTACGTTTAATATGTGGTAAATATACATTTTACTTTGAAAGTTTGGGGACTTACATACCCTCCAAGGAGGACAATAATTTTACTGTACTTTAACGCCCTTTGAGGGTACAGCCACTAACAATCAAAGTTACTAATCTAAACTACTAATCTTTAAAATATATCTATTTACAAAACACATTAATGAGAATTCATCAAATAATGAGGATTTGGAATATATAAGTGAACATTCAGATTGCAGAAGCCTGCTTTGATTGACTTTGGACGATTTGGAGCTGAAAATGAAAACAGATAGGTTTCGGCAGTCTCATTATTTTTCCGAGTTGTAAAACGTTTGACGTAAGATAGTCCTTGATCTGTCATCTCGGATACAATATCGAGCTCAGTCTTGTCTACTAGTAGATGCTCACGGTCTCGAACAATACTTTTGCTAGTATTCAGCGTTCTGTGAGCAGAAACTAACACCGGGACTCCGATAAACATATCAGTTGATAACAGGTTGGTAGCTTGTTGTTTTCTGCTACATTCAATTAGCAGCGATCCTGAGCGCAAGAGTTCGATGTTTTATACCATCACCTGCAATGCCAGAAACACCTTTTGAAATTGCAAATGGATGTAATTTTAAAGGAGTCTTGTCAAGAGAATCGATAACCAAAAAACGTGGCCAGTAATCAATGAGTATAGAGGGTCGTTGCCGATCATCATTTTCCAGTGGACGTTTGTTTTTTTGTTGGGGGTTTGGTAGTCCATGATTGTTGGTATATTGGTTCGTCATCTAAGCTCCCCACCCACCACGGAGTATCATATAGACAATGCTAATAACAAGTGGATTTCCTACTTGCAGCACCAAGAATACTTGGATGATAAACTCCAGCAGAAAAATTAGAAATAGTTACTCCTCCAGAATGGCCCATGAGCCACCGCCTTCTGGGCATAGGACTCTAGGCAAATTACAAAACTGAAATATTTTCGAATTTGAATATAATCATAAGCCAAGTCATCTGACAAAACATTTTACAACATGTCTAAAACTTCTGTATCAAAATATACATACACTGGGCATGGCATGACCAGCCGATTGGTTGAACCGGGACCATTCAACCACCCGTCTAGGTGAAGTAAGGGGCGAAGTGGTGTGTTGGGCAAAGGAACACTGTTCCTGGAACCAGTGCCCTCAACCAGCAGACGCCCGTCCTCCACCGACACAGGGGCACAACCCACGGCAAACGGGTTGGTGGACTAAATATACCCCCGGGTCTACACGGGGGGTTGAAGAACTCTTAGCGTTACCCAACACCCACCACGAGGAGGTGGCTCTTCACGGGTGCCTCTAATATTTTGAAACATCCGTGATTATTATGAGTGAGTGAAAGAGAATGGTTTTACGCCACTTGTAGCAATATTCCAGCAATATCACGGCGGGGACACCAGATATGGGTTTCACACATTGTACTCATATTGGGAATCGAACCCGATTCTTCAGCGTGATGAGCGAACGTTATAACCATTAGGTTACCCCACCGCCCCTCATCATGACATGCCATACACAATGCAGAGATATTTTCGGTTTATGTGTTATGAATGTTAAACTTGTTTTAGTCACAACATGGCTGAAATACTGCTGTAAATAAGAAATATTACTATCAAAATGTTTCTTTTTTTCGAGGGCTTTACAACGATTTACTCTGGTGCATAGAAACTCCGTTTCTGTGGATTAACCATTTTTCTCGCTTCTTACATGCACTATACATGTATTTACACAGAAGCCCGGTAACTCTTTCATTTTTGAAATCATGAGGGTTATAAATTTATACATATTTATGGTTGTTACAGTAGACACGGGGAAGATAGCTTCATCTAATCTCACTATATGAATAGCAAATTAACAAATTAAAATGGTGATCGTCTTCGAGACCTAAATTCTGTAGAAATTATCTGTCTTAGCAATACTGCTCTCAGCTTTATTGATATTTTAATACTTCTTATCCACATCAAACTAAATATATCTTTCCGGTTCCAGTATACATTTAAAGTTTCTGTAATTTTATATCTTGATGTGAAGGTGAGAGTGTTATCATTTATTCATATATAGCCCTAGTCTGCAGCCAGAGGTCGATTTAGGCCCGATAAAGCCAGTTTTAAGAGCCTTGTTTAATAATCGGCGGAAATGAAAAGACCGACATTTTAAAAGGACCCTAGAAATCATCCCCTCTGAATTCAGTTAACACTGCAATCAAATACAGAGACAATTGTCTGAGTCAGTTGAAATTGTAAGAGCAAAAAAGATGATAGTGGCTCATTAAAAATATATGTGCTTGTCAGGAATCGTTTCATCAGGCTGTTCTCTTCTTTATCACGCGCTCAAATAGTGTTCAAGGTGGTTCGCGTGATAGTATTAATGCCTATGACATTTACGACATTTTAAACAACATTGATGCGAGCATGTGATAAATTGAACCGATCACTTTTTGTGTGCTGTTTTCATTACAAAACGAGACCCGTGAAGGTCCGGGTTAGAATATTGATCTTCAGTAACCCATGCTTGTCGCAAGAGGCGACTAACGGGATCGGGTTGTAAGGCTCGCTAACTTGGTTGACACCTGTCATCGGTTCCCAATTGCGCAGATCGATGCTCATGCTGTTGATCACTGGATTGTCTGGTCCAGGCTCGATTATTTACAGACCACCGGCATATAGCTGAGTGCGGCGTAAAACTCAACTCACTCACTCATTACAAAACGACGAGTTTGAGTATCATGCACATGAAAAACAATATTAGTTTCAAAATTGTGCTCCGACTTGAGAAAGTCAACGTGATATTTCATGAGTTATGCATTATTTCACTTCAGAATCAATGTTTCTTCATTGAAGGGCAACTAGTCATAATAACACTTGGTCAAAGATCCCAAACTCTATTCCAGAAGACCCGTGAAGATCCGGGGTAGAATAGGTCTTCAGCAACCCATGTGCTTGCCATAAAAGGCGACTATGCTTGTCGTACGAGGCGACTAACGGGATCGGGTGGTCAGGCTCGCTGACTTGGTTGACACGTGTCATCGGTTCCCAATTGCGCATATCGATGCTCATGCTGTTGATCACTGGATTGTCTGGTCCAGGCTCGATTATTTACAGACCGCCGGCATACAGCTGAGTGCGGCGTAAAACTCAACTCACTCACTCATTACAAAACGACGAGTTTGAGTATCATGCCCATGAAAAACAATACTAGTATCAAAATTGTGCTCCGACTTGAGAAAGTCAACGTGATATTTCATGAGTTATGAATTATTTCACTTCAGAATCAATGTATCTTCATTGAAGGGCAACTAGTCATAATAACACTTGGTCAAAGATCCCAAACTCTATTCCAGAAGACCCGTGAAGATCCGGGGTAGAATAGGTCTTCAGCAACCCATGTGCTTGCCATAAAAGGCGACTATGCTTGTCGTAAGAGGCGACTAACGGGATCGGGTGGTCAGGCTCGCTGACTGTTGATCACTGGATTGTCTGGTCCAGACTCGATTATTTACAGACCGCCGCCATATAGCTGGAATATTGCTGAGTGCGGCGTAAAACTAAACTCACTCACTATTCCAGAAGACTCTCAGTTCTTGAATCATTGACAAAGGCAGAAGTTGATACACTCATGGATTTTAGTCGTGGCAAGTAAGGAACTCTATCCATGTCATGACATGTCACGAAAATAATCCATTTGTAAATTTGTAATCTGACGTCTTTTCAGAGAAGTGTCCCGTATAAATAATTAAACGACTTCTTCCCTGGCAAAACTTGGCTCTCTCACATCGCTACGTACCGTCTAACGTTAAGGCATAGCCATATACATCATTTATATTTTTATTTTAAGTTTTCATTTCCAAGAGATACATGTTACATACAACAGGCAGTCCGTATCGAATACATACATACAAACCAGCTCTTTAATCGCAGTGATCATGAAAGTGTACAGTAATCATTATCTGATTAACAATAGTACACCATTATTTCCAAGATATACATGTTACCTATACCAGGCAATCTGAATCGAGTACATACATACCTACAACCAGCTTTCAAATCGCAGTCATCGTGGAAGTGTACGCTAATCATTATCTGAGAAATGCTAATATCTGATAAATAATAGTACGTCTTTATTTCCAAGATATACATGTTACATATAACTGGCAATCTGAATCGAATACATACATACCTACAACCAGCTTTCAAGTCACAATCATCATAGAAGTGTACAGTAATCGTTATCTGAGTAATGATAATATCTGATTAATAACAGTTCATCGTCGTTATAATTGTTTTATGTGGGACCACAATACGTCTAGGTAAACTTTGCATATTACATATTATTATGCTTGGAGAATGTGGAGAGATGACCAAATTGTAAAAAAACTTAGCTTGGTCCGCGTGTGAAAAGGCAATAAATTTACAGGATTTATAGTATCTTTTGATCTCATTTTTGATCTGATTAAAGTTTGGTTTTTGACGTCTTTCCTGCTCATAGTGTAAATATTCTTCTTTACAATTAGGCAGATAATGTTTAGAGGGTTGTTATTTTTGCCCTTAATACCTAATAATATATTTTCTAGTGTTAATTCAATTTGTCCTTCGCCCAATATTTCGAGCCATGAGGACAGTTCCGACCACACTCACCCAAAAAAAAACTGCACTCAAACAGTAGGTGCCGTACAGACTCTCTTGTCTGTTTACAAAATGTGCATAATGGCGATTCTTTAATTCCAATCTTATGTAAATAAGTATTGGTGGTTAAAATATTCTGAGTATTCTTATATTGGAAATATTTCAAAGTTACACTCTGTGAACATCTATTGGGCATTAAATTTATATTCTCCCATTCATTTTGGGAAAATCGTCTTCCTAATATTTCTTTTGTTTTAACAAAGGTAAAGTCTTATAGTATTTGGTAATAATATTTACTTTTCTTTCGATTTGTCATCAAACTTATATTAAATAGTAAAATAGGATAAACTTGTTTATATTGAAGCATGTTAACAGATATAATTTTCTTCTTGAAGTAGTCAAGTACTGCATTCTTAATGCTAAGGTATTCAAGAAAATTAGTGTCAATATTGAAACTGCTTTTAATATATTCAAGGGAGTGAATGATACCATATTGATTTATAATATGGCTCAGAAATATAATTCCCTATTCGTCCCATTTCTTGAAACAAACCGGTTTTCCTTCTATTAAGATGTTATAATTACACCATATTGATTGGCTTAATATATCCTTTCCCCCAGATACCCTTTGGTTGCTAATGTTTATAAACTCTGACCATGCTTTCAGTTCATCTATCCAAAATGTATTTGTGATTTTCGGTAGTATATTTTTGATAATATATTCTACATCAGCAGTCCATAGCTTTGACATGTTTGGAGTGTATATTGAAGTACTATTTTCCATAATATATCCTCATTCAGTAATCTTTTAATCCACATCAACTTTTGTGTTTTAATAGTATTTTTTAGAATTGGAACATGAATACCTCCATATGAACATTAATACCTCACTACTGCTCTTTTGACCTTGTCTCTTTTTCCCTGCCAAGATAAAGTTAAAACATTTCTTTTGTAGTAAATAAATTGTGTCATCTTGTGGGGTGGGTACAGAAGAAAAAAGATTATGTATTTTTGGTAAAAGTACTGATTTCAGAACAACATTCCTCCGCATAGGTGTAAGTGATCTTAAGGGCCACATTTTCATCTCCTTGTCTATTTTTTCAAGTTTTTCTGTATAATTGATATTTATCATTGAGTCAAGCTCTACATCAAAATTAATGCCCAAAAGTTTGAATTGCGATTGTGACCAATCAAGGTTGTACTCTTTGCGTAGTTTGTGTCTAGACCATTTTTTAGATCCTGTCCAGATCAATCTGTTTTTTCTGCGTTTACCTTGAGTCCTGGAAATCTAGGATAGAATTTCATTAACCGTTTATGTTCTTCTTCTTATTTATTAACATCATGATGTTTTCCCTAAAGGGTGTATATACATCATTATTACTCACCCGTGGAAGATACTGCACTGTAATATTTTTACAGCAATATTACACTAGTGTAATACCGCTAGACGTATGGCGTCACAATGCTAATACCTCTGTCACAATGGTATGAGGGTATCCCCCCCCCCATTACCCCTACATCCCATTACCCCTACAGCTTATAACAACAAAGTTCACGGCCCAATGCACTGCTAATCCCCTTCCTGTTACCTGTTACCTGGACAATGGACTAGCCCAAACACATGAACACAAGATTGAATGTTTTAATTTATGGATTCAATTACACAAATAAATGAATATAATACACATATATCTCCCTGGTCGTGACATGAATATGAGCAGCAGGTCATGTTAACTTTTTAATGTTAATTTTTGTCTTTTAAACAAGTCTCTATCCCAATTTGAGGAGATGGCCCACAGTGTCAAGGAACTGCATTGGTGTTTTCAGCCCAAGATTGAGCTGCTCCTTGAGGCGACACAAACGATGCTCCATCTCTCTGTACACTCTCTTTCTGCTTCTGTGTGCTGCTCCAAAGTCTATCTGGGAAATTTTCGCTCTCTCAGCATGTTCAACTTTCCTGATCACCTCCACAAATCGGTAGATGTTGGGGTGTCGATGTGGGAGTCCCCGGTTCAGGCGATTGTGGAATCCCTCTAGGTTGTTGTTTGTCCTTGGACCTGTTGTTGAGTGATGGTTCCACAGTGGCAGACGGAATCTTGCGTCGTCGTCGACCCAGGTAGTCACCATGTAATCATTGAAGGTGGCCGCTCTTGGTACATCGGGAGCTTCGTCCATGGCATCAACCCACGTGTCCTGGATACTGTTCTGGGGTAAAAGGGGTAGTCCAGCCGCTCTTCTCACCCATCTTGATATTTCCAGATCCTCTCTGTAAGCAACAGCAAGTCCCAGATCCTGGACCTTCCCCCCAAATAGCCTGACAGTAGTGGAAGAAGCAACCCTTCACTTCAGCAGTCGGAAACTCTCTCTCTATATAGCATGAATTGCCGCCAGCTCAAAGTCTGTCTGGACACAGGATGGGGCAAGCGGCCGGTTAAGTCTCTGCTGAACTTCATTCTTGATGAGTCTGGAGTAGGTCTCAGTCTGACGGTCGGGGAGTAAGGTGAAGATGAGGGCTTAGGTTGTGGTTCCACGTCTTGCATGTAGGATGTACACTTGATTCCACAGACCAGGGCAGGCAGTAAAGGTTCCATCCATATAGATGATTTCAGAAGACTGCAAGGCCTGAAAACTACCCATGGTGCCAAATGCCAGGATCTTATCACCATCTGAAAACAGGAGGAAGGGTCGACCATCTGCTGTCTGCGTCCAGGAATCTTGAAGGTTCACTTCCGATCTGGTCTGTGGCAAAACAGGAATTGTCTTCTGTCGATGGCGGTACATAGCACTGCTCATGGTCGGGAAGGATGGCATCAATGGTATCTTATCATCGTCCAAGTTCGTAATCTCGTTGTTGTAGAGGGTGTGCATCGATGTTGACTCCTCCCTCGCTCTCTTCCTCAGGTTGCTGACAAACCGGACCTCCTGGCTATCTACCGGCGGAGGATTATGCTCCGTCGCATTCCTCAAAAAATTTCCGACTGTTGTGACTCTGCCTCTGCAAGTTGACTGGACACACTTCCAGTGTACACAAGACTGTCTCTCGACATTCTTAGTGTGTAGATAACCCTCAAATAGGACTTGTGTGCTACCTCTCCGTGACATAACAAACTCAACATTGCGAAGACCAGCCATGTTGATGTCATGTTAGTTTGTTTCCAACATATATATATATATACTATGCTAAGTCATCTCAAATTACTTGTCTCATCTCAGTGTCAATTTCAACATTTACTTCATTTCATCTTAACAAACTTTCTCTAACCAAGAACACCTTAATCCTTTCTACGTTGTATACACAACACTTTAATCGCTTCCATGTGTAAGTTCATTATGCCATACAGATAAATGCCCTGTGTTGTTTTAACTAATTGTAGGGGTACTGGGATGTTGGGGTAATGGGATGCAGGGGTAATGGGATACAACCGGTATGAGACCTTTCTTGACTCGTGGAAAGCTGAGAGTCATCACACTACGTAGGCAGTTTCTATCAATTTATGTTGGAAAGTAATAAAATAATACTAAACTCGCTTCCGTGAAATACCATTTTTTACTAAACTCGTGAATGATTTAGCATCAAACTCGCTTTCGCTCGTTTGATACCAAATCATTAACTCGTTTAATAAAAATGGTATTACACGGAAGATCGTTTAGTATCCTCTATTTAGCACTGTCATAATTTTGACACAGACAACCAATGTCCTTAAACTCCGTTTTCTAACAATAAATACATCGACGACACTTACTTATTTTTTTCACTCACGAAGTGTACGACAACAGCGTCAACCCTCACCCCCACTCCCTCCTGATGGACTGCACTGCGAGATGTTACGCAGTCATCAAGGTTCGAACCAGAAACCCTGAAGTGTCATCGTCACACGCAAAACAGTAACCTAGCCCCTAATGACCTCATTGTTCTTCCCTTCTGGGTACATAGTGACACTGACGTGTGGCCAGAGTTGAGTAAGCATGGAACGTGTAATTAGTTCAATTTACAGAATCTAGACTATCTAAAAGGTAGGTGTGTATGTGCCTTGTTTGGCAATATCCTCTGCTAATCAAGAAGTCAATGACACATTGCCCTCTTGTTCGCCATGCAAGGCAACTTATAATGTACTTCGCTAGGTGCATGACTCTTCCGTTCGAGAACGATATATTTTACTAGTTCTACTATATTGTTACTTTGTCCTTAATTGTCACATACTTTTAGGCTTCATATGTGTAAATTATCTCTAGTTCACTAGTATTTTCCAATTGAATATATATATATACATATATATATATATACATACATGTTTGTCTAAAATACGACATACACGTCTGCTTGAACATGTCATCGTATCGGTTGAACCACTTGCGTAGATCGTTGCTGAAGACCGATTCTAACCTGCATCTTCACGGGTAGGTAAAACATTAAGAGCCACTAAAAGCATATATGCAACTGTAAAACAGGGTTGTAAATTACGTCCTTTGTCATTTTCATTCTTTATTAACCAGTCATCTACGTAATGATTGGAAGTATTAGGTTCAGTGCTTCCCTGTTGTTTTAGAGATTGCATTGTTGTTTACGGATGACATGATAATGGTCTCTGATGCCGTGTCCAGTTTGCAGAAACAATTAAACATTTAGTGACATATGCTGCTGGATGGAGTTTGACTGTAAATACCAGTATTGTTGTTTTTAGATGGGGGTGGTCGTATATGTATTAAAGAGGTTTACTACTGTTAAGTCCTTTAGTAATTGGGGCTGATGTTTATACAGGTAAACTGGTAAGCAGCATCAATTAACACGCAGAGGTAAAATGGCACTTATGTTCACAAATTATCTCAAATTGACATTACTGGGGTTTTTTTAAAGAATCTTTGGTACTAAAATACATCCAAGATTGATATATGGATCTGTGATGTGGAGTGCAAATGGATATATTGAAATTGAAACTCTTCATCTCTTTTAAACTCAGACTGCCAATGTAATATTATTCGGTGAGTATAAATCCTCTGTATGTAAATGCATACAGTAGAGCTCTGAAATGCTGGTTAAACCTTATAGAGATGCCTGTATATAGCATTCCAAGAAAAGCTATAACATATTGATGTTCCAAAACAATTGTGGTTATAATAATTATGTGTCGAATGTAAAATTTGTATTGTTTTGACATGGTTTGGGATTGTGTATTTGGCGCAAGGTGTAGGCGACAAAGGATTATTTCTTAATCCATTTACAAACATCGTTCTCAGCATGTGACATCACAATATCTAATAGTTTAATAATGTACAGAAACTTGAAATGTTTAAAAGAACAATGAAAGGAATTTACATTTTAACATGGATAATCTTCACTGTATCGTTCCAATTTTAGCATAATTATGTACTGCAATTTTAGCATATGCATATGTGATGCATCAGTGACAAAAATGATGTTCGATGCAATTCTAGCATATGCATATTTTGACTTATACCAAACGTTCTTAAATTATTTCAGGTGAACAAATGACCAGACTTACCATATGTTTATGACGGGTACATCTGTAGGGCGGGATACGCTCACCCTTTCGCGAACACCTGGTGTCATCACTATGTCATAGTGATTCATAAGCACATGCTCTGTCATCGTATCACATGGTGACAATCACTAGATTGTCTGGTCCAGACCCTATTTGTTTACAAACAACATCATACAGCTGCAATACTGCTGAAAACAAATATCTGCTCATGATATAGTCACAATTGTACAATCGACTGTGGATTCTTATGCAATGTGGAAAGATTTAAAGGCAATTTTGTCGCTTCTATTTATCAACGCATGAGACCACTATTGATGTTCATATAATCTGATACAATGATGTATCAACTTTAATCTAGGGACTGTTTGATACTTGTTCAACCTCAGTTTCTTAACCTCAAAGCAATATTCGATCCACGTCTTCATTGTATATCGTAATTAGTGAATTTGCATATTTTTTTATCATTCAAAACCATAGTTAATTTCACAATTTGTTAAAAATGTTGTGAAAATGATGGTGGTGGTTATCCTATAATTATATAGCCTTCATATATTTTATACTTTATATAACCTAGTCTACAGCCGGATATACACTCTTCAAAAACGGAAACGCATAGGGGAGAATATTGGACTCATGTAGCTGCGTAAAAAGAATACAAATATACTATTTCCTTCCAAAATAGATTGTGTGATTGTAAAACAGCTTCAGCGCCAAAAAACGGCAATTTCAACTTTTTCCCTTGTTTTAGAAGCGTTTGAAAAATATTTGCCAAAACGTCACTAAGAAAACATACAAAGCAAAATGCAAGTGCTTGTAAGAGGAAAAACATGTGGTATCGATCACTATAAAAAGGCAAACGGCAGTCTGCAGTTGCCCAACATTTCAACGTTCATCAGACCATCATATCTTGCTGTTTGGATCGTTTCCTACAAACCAATTCCCCTCAGGATCGGCCGAGAAGCGGCCGTCCAAGCCCAAGCCCAAGCCCAAAGCCCAGGACCGCTACATCCGGGTTGCTCACTTGCGTCATTGACGTGGAGACTACACAACGCATCTCTGGTTTGAGAAGAATTTCCAACCAAACTGTCAGGAATCGATTGCGTGAAGTGGGGATTCGACCAAGAAGGCCAGTTGTCGCCCCTGTTTTGAGAGACTTCAATCGGTGCAATTGCTTGCAGTGGTGTCGTAGAGTCCGGAACTGAAACATTAGAAACTGGAGGCGAGTCTGGTTCAGTGATGAATCACGATTTCTTCTTCACCGGCGAAATGGAAGTGAGCGTGTTTACCGTCGGAGAAATGAACGTTTTGCCCCTAACTCCATTCGACAGGTCTACAGATTCGATGTAAGCAGTGTCATGGTGTGGGGTGAGATATTCAACACCCAAAGATCTGATTTAGTGGTTGCTCAGTTCAGCAAATCGGTACATCAACGAAGTCCTTGCACGTTACATGCTTCCGATTGTAGACCGACTGAGGGAGTTGTTCCAGCATGACAACGCTCTTCAAATACAGCACGCGTCACGGTCCGCTACCTTGCCAATTGTGGCGTCAATGTCCTGCCATGGCCTTCCCGACCAACAGTATAATCCTGATAGAACACCTATAGGATGAACTTGATCGAAGTGTACGTCAACGTCGAAACACGCCTCAAACTCTTCCACAACTGGCCATCGCATTGCAGGAAGAGTGGGGAAGAATTCCGAAAGAGCAACTTCGTCGACTTATCCAGTTTGTGCCGAGATGGTGCCGAGCAGTAATAAACAGAAATACAACAATAAAGGCTGCTGTTGTGTTGGCGAACTCTTTGTCTATAGACGTGTGAACCATTGAGAACCATTGAGATTACAAAAATAATTGCCTTAAAATAACGCAATAAATTCTTCTAAAATGGCTTCTTTCTTTTTTGAAAGTGTATAGATTGGCTGGTTGGTTTGTTGTTTAACACCGCACTCAGCATTATTCCAGCTATATTAAGAAGCAATTATTAGTCCTATCCTCAAAAACCCTCCTTGGACACGTCCTTATTAAAAAAAAATTAAGCCAGTATCAAACTTGCCGTTTCTCTCTAAAGTACTGGGGCGAGACATCTTGGCGAGGTTGACCTGAACGATATGTTCCAGTCTGCGTACAGATCTGGACGCTCTACCGAGACTGCTCTCCTGAGAGTGTCAGCAATTTCAAGAGGTAAGTAACCAGTAAGCTTTTGTAAAGAGGTGGGTTTTCAGATTTGTTTAGAATATCTCGATTGATGTTGCAGATTTTAGTTCATGGGGCAGCGAGTTCCATAGTTTAGGAGCAATGACTGAAAACGATCTTTCTGCCAACTTTGTTTTTGTGTTTGGTAAAACCAGTCTTGATCGTGAGCAGACTTTAGAGCACGAGTAGGATGGTAAACTTTAACAAGTTCTTGCAGGTAACCTGGTGAGTTCTCATCATTCAGAGCGGAATACGTTAGAAGGAGGACTTTGAATTGGATCCTCTGTTTGACCGGAAGCCAGTGCAGCTGCATCAATATGGGAGTGATGTGGTCGAACTTTCTTGTCCTCGTGATGACTCTTGCAGCCATGTTCTGCACCGGTTGAAGGTGTGATGACGCACTGGATTCGATCAGGAGGGAGTTGCAATAGTCTAATGATGACATAACATAAGAGTGTACAAGTAGCTTAGTGGTGTCGGTGTCTAGATATTTTCTTATTTTGCCGATGTTTCTAAGGTGCATCGTGGGAGTGCGGGCTGATTTCAGGGCATGGTGAGTGGTAGATAGAGTCTTGTTGATTGGAACACCAAGATTCCTTACTTGATCTGTTGGGTGTATCTCAACTTCACCAATGGAAAGTGGCTGTGGTGAAAGTTTCTGTAACTAATGTGTTTCCTAGTTCCTAGTATCATAAACTCCACACACCATTGATGGCAGGTCCTGTACACGTTGATGGTTTAGCACATGGTTTACACAGACGTAGAGTTGGTTGTCGTAGAGATGGTAGTTGAAGCCATTGTCGCACTTGGTGCTGCCGATCGGGAGGATGTACATGGAAAAGAGTACCGATCCCTGTGGAACACCGTACATCAAGTCACATGACTGGGATGTCACACCGTCGACCTGCACACTCATCTTGCGGCCTGTGAGATACAACTTGAATCACGACAGCGCTAATCCTGTTATCCCTGGTGTGTGTTCTAGCCGTGACATAAGAATGCCCACGCTCGAAGCCTTTATCACTGAAGTAAAGAGTTATCATAGATAGATATTTAAAACTTTAATAGGGCCCATTTACATCCTTACGTCCATCATAAAGGTTCGCTTAAGTGTTAGCAGTTCACCAGAGTTCAGTTTAATTTTGCTGATACAATACTATGACTGTAAACCTAACCATCCATTATTTAGTGTTGAAAACAACATATCTCTTTCGTTCTTATCTACAGTCGAGCACCGTTGTGTTTTGATAACATTTCCTGCTGACATTTACCCAGGTCACTTTCATTTACTGCTCTGTCTTGGGAAGTTCCATATCGTTAGCCAGCTGTGCCAGTACGTATTCAGTAGTAATGATACTTATTCCGTATATTTATATAAAAACATGTTTGTTGCAAGGACCGACTATAACGATTAGACTTGCTGATCTCCATTATGTTTGTTTGTGTGTATGTAACGCAGCTCTCAGCAATATTCCAGCTTTATGGCGGGGGTATGTAAATAGTCGAGTCTGGAGTTAGTGAGTTACAATTTTTAGTCACATCGGCAGTATTGCAACCATAGAGTGACAAGGACCAGACAATTCAGTGATCAACATCATGAACATCGATCTACGCAACTGTAAAACATTTCATGCTGACGATAAATAAACTAAGAGGTTTGGGTTTTTTCACGGCATACATGCTTCTAAAATGTTAGTATATTTTCAGTCAACGGATTGCGACAGATTGTTACATGTTTAATTTTCATCTTTATTTATATCTGTCTACAGAAATATAGATCTATTTTCTTTAAATACAAGAGAAAAATATAAGAAACTACTTTCGACTATCGAAACATTGCTATCGAAACTATCAGAACCAAAATACGAGACAAATACAGAGTACGAGACAAATACAGAGGAAGAAATGAGAGGAATTAACTTTGGAAACTGAATACTTTGGCATAAAAAGGAGAAAAAAACAACTAATTACTTTTGTCATTTAGAAAGACGGAACTAAACAAATACACCTATCAGTACTATAAAAAATACCTTTATAAAACAAATTAGATCGTTTAAAAGATATCATACAATTCTAAATATAAATCATTCATGAGAACTAGATAAGGAAATAACAATCAACCCTATTGCTGCTGTTATTAAGACAATAAAAAAGAAAAGAGACAGGGTTTTGGTGGTTTTCCTATCGATTTTTTCAAATGTATTCGTAAAGACATGAACATTTGGATTTATCGCTATATCAATGACGGTGTCGTTAATAAATCAGGATCTCTGTAGCCACGGGAATCAAACTATTCGACTCTTATATTGCATCATCTTGAAAACAAGATGATTTGATAAAGAAAAGGGTTTGAAAAAGCTTGACAGAGTTCCGAGACACTTTCCGATGTGTCTGTGTTTGTATCTTATTGTGGCAGAAATACTACAAGAATTATCACAAGATGACGTAATCAATATCTCTTACAAGTATTACAACGTACATCGGTATGTAAAAATACCGTCATATCATATTCCGTAGTTGTTCCCATGACATTTTACCATAGAATCTGATGCCTGACTAAATAAAAAAGACTTCTTAGTACATGCCAACATGAATATTACGATGAAATATATTTTTAAAGCCAGTTGGATTCAGAGAAAATGCTCAACAGCAAAACATCGGAGCCGTTATTTAAAGAAATGGCGTGTGTGGATTAAAATCACTCACTGTTCATGGCTGTCTCTATTAACAACTATAATTCGTTCTGTTGCTCGTGTATTTTGTAATATTAAAATTGCGATCTGCATTGTCACAATTTTTTTGGAAAACTTTATAATGATCACATGCTGCCAGAATACAACCTGATCAAAATATTTTGATCACGAAGCACATTCAAATTGGTTTTCTTGTGCTTTCGCACTTAAGGTTCATCGATGGTGAGACGAGTCTTCTGGTAGGTTACGTTGAGGTACGGAGAGGTGAGGAATGATCATCCTTACTGAATGCCCTGGCTTGAGATTTTCCCACTATTTAATATACCACTTAAGAACAGCAATACAAGTAATTGCAGGTTTAAACTTCTGCCTCATACACCAACCCTTAGATAACCCATGCTGCCATTCTGCACTTAGAATATGAAACACTGTCTTGGAAATACATTGTGCATTAGCCCAACGTGAAACCAGAATAACAGGCCGTGTATCTATGCTCTGAATGCTTCTGTTTGTTGTTTAGTCTATCCTTGGACCGTGTTCTGGTATCCTTTGTGATGCATCTGAAGAGTGCATGGTATCACGCGCGGAAGTTCCAATCTGCCACGAAGTAACTACCTATTCCGGAACATCGACGACAGGTAAGAATATGAAACTGTTTCACGAAAACATGTATCTGTGACATAAGCTTATGACATAAAAACATGCATGTCACACCCTAATGAATGACCTAACTATGCAAATTTGATATGTATTTTAGTTAAATGAATCTGGAATATATTTTCTGTGACAGTGTGGTTTTATTCGAAAGATAAATATCAGTGAAATTCTACCAGAGATATAATCAGATGACACAGAATAGTTGTTTTATCATTATTAGAGTTTCAATTATTCTGCAAATGTCAAGTATTGTGATAATCCGAGTAATGGTTTAAGATGTTGTATACTTTAGTTCTCACAGCAATGGAAAGCATGTATCACAATGCACATTATTAATACGAGAAAATTCGATTAACAGAAGCCAAATTAATCAGTATAATGTTGATTAACCAAGAATCGGTTGGTACTTTTGATTTAAAGACAACACTTGTTACGGATCGTCTCCATAAAAATTGATGGATGCTTTCCAGAGATAATAGTCATAGTTGTCAGCTTTGAAATAGAGCTTAATATCGATCAACTTGTCTTGTACAGCCGACTCCACTCGACTGACCCAATGCCCGAGCCCACCTCCATTACTAAACGCCAACATCAGTGACGGCATGCAGGTAGTTGGAAGTGTTCGGACATACACATGTCTCCAGGGTTACCTGGACCTTTCATCTCATAGTGTGACTGACAACACAACATGCCTCCTGAATATAACTTGGAGCCACGTCGATCTTCAGTGCACAGGTACATTCACTTTGAAATCTAGATGTGTCACTCAAACCAATGTCTACGTTTGTTTGTATATTGTTTACCGCTGCAATCAGCAATGTTCCAGCTATATTGCAGGAGTCTGTAAATAATCGAACCTGAACCAGATAATCCAGTAATTGATAGCATGAAAATTTATATATACACTCAATAAATCTGTGACAGTATCTTGTACTCAATTCTTGCATGAACAGGAAGCCAGTGAAGCTGGATCAGAGTTGGAGTTATGTGGGATGATTTATTGCACCTCATCACAATCCTGGCTCCTGGCTTCAACACGTTGCAACCTCTGGAGTTGCTTGTTTGATATGTTGGCCAAGAGACTGTTGCAGTAATCCAGTCTTGATAACACCAAAGAGTGCACAAGAGCATGGGCCGAATTTGTGGGAAGAAGGTGTCTGATAGCCCCGATGTTTCGTAGCTGGTAGTGGCAAGACCTGATCGTCTGACTGATATTAGCGTCCCAGGAGAGTTCATGGTCAAATAGGACACTGGGGTTCTTGACTTTGTCTGAAAACTGAATGTCAGACTTCCCCACACATATCTGAGCTTCATTTACTTTGGCGCGATTGGTACGAGTGCCCACTAGCAAAGCTTCTGTCTTGCTGTCATTCAGCTTGAGCATATTTGAGTTCATCCATCACTTTATGTCATCAATGCAGATCTCCTTGTTTAGAAGATTCGACTGGAGATCATCGTCATCAGTTGCGTGTCATCTGTATACGAGTCATGACCTACCCCCATTCACAGCTATCAGTTGACCTAGCTCACACGTATACAGAGTAAATAGAATACGGCCCAGAACTGACCCCAGTGGAACTCCATACTTGAGAACAGTCTGATCTGACGTGTGCCCCATGACAATCACAGATTGTGTTCGGTTGGACAGATAGGATTCAATCCAGCTCAGGGCGGTTAGTGTAAGAATGTTAGTCTCCAGAGTTCTTATGAGTCTTCTGTGGTCTACCGTGCCAAACGCTGAAGACAGGTCCAAGAGTACGAGTAGTCCAACTTGCCCATTATCAACAGCAACTTGCAGATCATTAAGAACACGGAGTAGTGAGGTTTTAAATGATTCAATTGATGGATCATTATTTGTGGATGATTTCAATAGTTCTTGTCGTGGTACAAATATGCATACTATTGAACGGCAACTGCAGTTGTGTTTAAACAAAATAAATAAATGGAGTCTTGAAAACGGCTTTAAATTTTCTAAATAAAAAACTAATTGTATACATTTCTGCCGTAAATCTAAGCCTCATAAGGACCCAGAACTATCTTTAAATGGCACTCCCATCAAAGTTGTAAAAGAGGCCAAATTCTTGGCTTAATTTTCGATTCCTATTTGACATTCCTGCCACATATTAAATCCCTTAAAGCTAAATGCCTGAAGGCACTCGTTTTGTTAAAGTTTGTCTCCAATTCAAAGTGGGGAGGGGATCAAACTACCTTCCTTCACTTATAAAGATCATTGGTTCGATCTAAACTTGATTATGGCTCTATCGTATATGGCGGAGCCTGCAAAAGCAACCTTAAACTACTTGATTCTGTTCACCACCAAGGTCTCAGACATTGTCTTGGATCATTTAGAACTTCTCCAGTTGACAATCTCTACGTCGAGGCCGATGAGCCATCTCTTACTCAACGCCGTATAAAATTATCCTTGCAGTATGTAACAAAACTATATTCTAATGAGTCAAATCCTGCATTTAACTGTGTTTTTAATTCTCTTTATGAGGATCTGTACAACAAAAAGCCTTCTCTTGTTCCGCCTCTTGGTTTGAGAATTAAACAATTCATTTCTGCTGCCGGCATTGAGCTGGAAAATATATCTCCTTCCCGTCTTCTTTCTTCTCCTCCTTGGCAACTGGTGAGGCCTGAAGTTGACCTAACTCTGACAAAGTTTAAGAAATCTGTAACTAATGAATTACAATATAAACAAAAATATAATCAATTAAAAATACATATAATACATACAAATCCTTATTTACAGATGGGTCCAAGGATGGCGGTGCGGTGGCATGTGCCACTGTCATTGGATCCAGTACAATATCTTCTCGCCCCCAAATAACAGCTCTATTTTCACAGCAGAAGCTAACGCCATATTAACAGCTCTTAAATATATTAATAAACACCGTAAATATGAACAATACATCATCTTTTCCGATTCTCTTTCGTGTCTTCAGGCTATTAAAAATCTTTCTTGCAAACATCCACTTTTATTAGAAATTATTGAATTGTATAATGAGCTTGCTACTGGCCAATGCGACATTGTCTTTTGTTGGTTACCCAGCCACGTTGGCGTTTCTGGTAACACAATGGCTGATCTTGCTGCTAAGGCAGCACTCAACAAATCTGTGACACCACTTCTTATCCTGTACTCTGATAAGATTGATCTGATGCAAAGCTGCCAAGTAGGTATCAATAAATTACATGCAATAAAACCAACTATCGGTTACACCTACTTGGGTTGTCAGTCCAGATTTGAAGAGGTCATCATACGACGATGTCGTTTTGGCCACACAAGATATACTCATGAGTACCTATTAAAAGGTGAGGATCCTCCGTTTTGTATCCCTTGTGATGAAAGAATCACGGTCAAGCATGTCCTGCTTGACTGTGTTGAATATTCCATCACAAGGGATATCTATTTCAAATCACAAACTATGAAGGATCTTTTTAGTAATATAAGTTCTCATTTAATTATTGCATTTTTAAAAGAATTAAACTTGTTAACTGATTTGTAAATAGATACATATTTTATTATTGGTAGTTTAGATTAGTAACTGAGATTGTTAGTGGCTGTACCCTCAAAGGGGTTGAAGTAGTGTAAATTGTTTGTCCTCCTGAGAGGGTATGTAAGTCCCGAAATGTTCAAAGTCCATTTAAACTTGCCAGAATTTTTAAACGTAGCATTCTTGTCTTACATTTCTTACAATCGCAAGCAGCTGAAGGGATGGTGTAAATCCAACTAGGGTCCATGCAGGTAGCCAAGGTACTGTAAGTCCCCATGGTCCCTAGTTTGGTGATCTACCTTCTGGTGTTGGCGATCTATAGCTTGTTTTTATATTGTATTGTCCAAATAGTGCTATCAGTTTTAACTCTCCATACTAGTTTTAGTTGTAATTGTGATATTCTAGTTGTTTTACTGTCCTTCGTCGACAGGTTTTTATAATATACATATATTCCACTTCAAAATCAAATATGTTCTCGTCACGATATGGCTGCAATATTGCCGATGTGACATTAAATAATAACTCACTCATTCACGGAGTAGTGCAGTTTCACAGCTATGACCCCTTCTGTATGCAGACTTAAAATTTGTCCAACAGATCATACTGACATAGATGTGAAGACGGACCTTAACAGAACGTTCCAGAACTTTTGATAGAAACGTCAAGTTAGACACATGCATGTCTGTAGTTTTTGAATTCTGATGAATCCAAGTCATGCTTCTTTATGAGGAGCTTGACAATGGCGTGCTTCATGGTGGTAGGGACAGATCCTGAACTCAGGCTTTCATTAACGATTCTTGTAATAACCAGAATCAAACGTCAATATGCATCAAAAGAATCTTGGTCGGAGGGGGATCAAGATCACTAGTTGTTGGTTTGCTTTCAGAGATAATTTTGCATATCTCCTGGTCTGAAAAGACCCGAAAGCAGTTTAAGACGTCACCTTCTAAACGACAAAAGGTAGAGTGTGGCTCTAGTTTTTCAGTAGAGTTCTCAGATGCAAGGTAGGTGCGGATATTTTCAATCTTATCCAAAAAATAAGTGTTGAACAAATTTGCCAGCTCCTTGTCATCACCTATATCCGGCAGAAGTGTTTCTACTGTCTTACCCATCAACGAAAAGACAAAGTTTCTTCAAATGACAGTATTCAGACTTGGATTTCCTTATTTGCATAGGAGCAGCGTTCCTTGCATGTTTGTACATTGCCGATGTACTTCTAACTTCGACTTTCTCCATAGACGTTCAGCCTTCCGTCTCTGGTCCTTAGCACAGACGGCATCCTCGTTGTATCAGGGAGACCCAGATCTCTGGGATATCTTCTTGATGGCACATGGGGTATGCTTGTCCAACTGTTGTACACAGGCGGGAATAAAACATTTTGGTGACCTAATTGAACACCTGGCTGACCTCATTTCACAGGGGGACACCCCTCGGAAACTGACCGTGTACCCGCTGACTGGGGGGTCAATGACCCGGCCCGTGACGTCCGGCCTGACATCATTGCATCACACCATGCCATCACGACATTATTTTGGACCAATCAGCATAGAGCAACTATCGAACTCACTCCGGTGTGACTCAGGCTGACTGGGGGTCAATGACCGCGTGTCCCATGGGAAAACCCATGTGCTTGCCATAAAAGGCGACTATCTTGTCGTAAACGGGTCATTTCGACTTGGTTGACATCATCGGTTCCCAATTGCGCATCGATGCTCACTGTTGATCACTGGATTGTCTGGTCAGACTCGATTATTTACAGACCGCCGCCATATAAATATTGCTGAGTGCGTCGTAATCTCACTCACTCACTCACTCCCATGCGGATGACACATCATAGCAAACCATTAATTTCCAATCAGCGTCGATTCACTGGCTGACCACAAACTTTTCATCCGGTTTCATACCTATAAACCCCCTCTGACAGTGAGTTGAGGTTGTCACTAACTACATGTCTTATCACAAAATGATTAAATTTTCCATACTCAATAACCTTTTCTGTCGCCTGTGGAGAAAATCTGTTATATCTCAAATCTCAAAGCGTGCGCCGTTGAGGCATGGTGAATTAAACTCGCTGCCTCCACAATTCCCTCGTCTTACTCAGCCAAGGTGTAATATGAGACCTCCTCAAGTTGTATTCAAAATCGTTGGTCTAACATTAGCCTGTCTCACGGTCCCTGAACCATATTATTTCCCAACAGCCTAGCCCTCCCTGCAGTGTTAAGGCTGAAATCTAGTTTTCCCCCGAGGTCTTCCAAGACTACTTTTCAATTTAAATAGGTTTGTTTGTTACTATCAAATTATATATTCAGAGACTAAACGTTAGTCTAGTCTAACATGTGTGCACATATGTGTAAAAGAAATTATACGGGTTCAGTTTATAACACATTTGTTAAATGCGATATAGATCAGTGTTCATTGCCACATGAAAATGGTTTGAGTTTGTCTTGACCATCACCAAAACAACCCAACTAAATAGAATTTCAAATGTATTTCAAACTTACCGGTATTCACAATCCATATTTGAATATCCAATCCATATTGTCATTGTATCCTGCCTTGTAATGCCAACATATGTTTGTGATTGTTTCAAATTCCATACTATCCCAAGTGTATCCAATGGAGGGAATTCAAGGATGATATTGAGATGTTACCCAAATCCCATATTTTTGTGATTGTATTGAATGAATCAACCACCAAAAACATGAGACTGCTACACACTTCCATGTAAATATAACATATGTTATGTTTGGGATTGTGTCGTACAAAGCGCTCTCTCATACTGCTAGCAGAGACGCGATCTGGTGTCCCATTTTTACGTGTGTGGGACTATGCTGTGGCGGGAGGGGGACTGCTGTGGGGAGGGGCACTGGGGCAGGGGATGGTGTCAAGTTTCTGTCGACAGTTAGCCTGGAGATTTCTCGCGAGTGTAAACAACCAATGTTAATATGGTGGAATTAGCAGCCCATGAATTACTCCCTACTCTCAAACTAAATAGAATGATTTTGTATTGAATGAATGCATCATGATAAAACAATACTTGATGTATTTTAAAACCAAAAACATCCATAAATAAAATGCTACATGCTCGTTAGAATCAACACTAGCTAGGGCGTGTCAGCTTTGACTGTAGAAATGTGCGTTATCGTCATGGAGATTGTACGTGCGCTTCCAACATATTTAGGAATACAACTTTCATGGAATTCATCTATAATTCCATCAGGAATGGGGTGTAATGGTATAGTGTTAGCATGAAAGAGTAATCATAAATGTATGAATGACAACGCACTGGTGTATATTATTATTATATGGGTATTTATATAGCACTATAGTCCATCCCGCATGCATGCTCAAAGCGCTGGTAATTTTTTCCTTGTATGTCAATCACAGCCATATTACCATTCTCAACTCCCCGGGGAGCATCTTGCTGCCACTAGGCGCACCAAGTTAATGTGGTTTTCCCATCCTAACGAGGTATACATGACAGACAGACAAAAAACAACATATACTGATTTCATTTTTTTTATTAGCTCCGTTTCAAACGGAGCTAATAGAACTACGGGATAGGAGCGCTCCCAGAAGTCTACTTTACATCTATTGTGAATTGTCTTATTGCCCCTCCTCATCCTCTCTTCATCAGATGTTATGTCTTCATCTTCAGTCAAGCCTTCCACCCAAGACTATATTTGTACAGATTGGAAAACACGTCATGATACAGATTACTCGTGTCTCCTACTTGTTTCAGTATTCCTTGTGTCTTTGGACCCCACTGCATATGGTACAGAAAAGTAATAAATCGGGCATACGTTTCTTTAAACGTGCTCCAGATGAATTTGTTCAGTTTGGCTTGAATCATGTCTTCGTTTAAACCTCTTTTCATGTACAGCTGTCGTTTCTCATCCAAAAAGTCTTTATTCAGCTCACGTGTATGTGAATACATTTGTCTTATACCTTGCTCTTCAAGATCAGCGATCTATTTTTTCCTGTTGTTTTGTGTGACATAGCTTAATGATTCATCATCATCATTTTCCATTTTAGGACATTGTTTATCATGTAAATGTCTTTGTAAGTTGTGGTTATTGCTAAACACTTGACCACAATAGTCACAATCTGACAGAGGACGTGGTGCCTTCACAGGAGAGAAGTTGTCGTCTTCCTCCCACTTCCTTTTAACTTGGGGTATTCCCGGTGGACCCACTGAAGACTTTTTGGACACCAGTTTCTTCTGTGTTTTTGCAAATCCTGCACGTCTTGAAACATGAGTCCACAGTGATCACAAGATGGCATTGTTGGGAGGTTTTCTTCACACGTCTGCTCACGCTGAAACTCAGACTCAGACTGAATGGTCCTAGCTTCAAGGTCTCCTTTTAAACTGAATGCATTTGGACAAAGTCGTAAATGGGGAGGTGTTTGGGGTTTTAGATCAACCAAAAAGTAGCCATATGGTTTCTGGATAGCCCTTTGAAACGGCTCCATGAAATGGTCTGTGTTACCTGGATACATTTGCCTTGCCAAAGTCGTAATGGGTTGTTGATCGATAGGGTTGTTGAACAGAAGCAGATAATGGCAGTTTCTTCGTTGTGTGGGATCCTTACTGAAATACAAATTCTGGTTCAAGGCTATCACTGAGAGATTACGATGATGACTTCCTTCCGTAAACAGATCTGTAATGCATGGATCTTTGCTCGCTGTCAACATTAAGTCTTCGAGGATAACCACATTCACCACATGGGGGTCCAGAAACGCATCCTTTTCCAGGTCAGAAGGAATGCCTTGGTGAAATTCCACATAGGGATAAGCATGGGTTTAAATGGTGTTATACAAGGGCTGCCATCGTTTGTAGAGCCAAATAATACGTTCAGGATAAGGTTTAATGTTCAGCCTTTCTAGAATCTGTTTCACTAAGTAGGTTTTCCCACAGGAGGTGGGCCCTGAGACAATCATGGTGAATGGGTGTATTAGTCTAAATTCTGCCAAAGACTGAGTAGTACTTTCTGATGAATGTGGTTGTACTGGTTGCTGCTGCTGCTGCTTTTGCTGCTGATTTTGGTTGCTGCTGCTGCTGCTGCTGCTTGCTGCTCTTGTTGTTGTTGCTGCTGCTGCTTGATATCTTCTCCTGAATGTTTTGTTCGAATATGAGGGGACAAGTCATGAGCCCAAAACATATTGGTTGGAGCATACGGACAGGGAAGCATAATGATGTTCACATGTCGAACAGTCCTACTACAAATGACACATTTAGCCTTTTGTCTCTATTTAAAAATCTGTTTTCATTCACTTTGTTGACACTGCTTCCATTGTGTTTTCCCTGGACGACACTTTCCCTTTCTCTCTTCAACTTGGCTTTAGCCTGTTGAACGACTTGTTGGGTGGGAGACGTGAGACCAAACGTGTCTGTAGAAGGGGTAGGTCCATCTTGACCCCTTGCTTCTCGTGGTAATAGATCACATAATCATCAACGTTAGTAAAGGGATTGGGATATCCTTTAGCCTGCAAATAGTAATATTTAGTCCATTTCTTAAGGTCGTCCAGATAGGGTCTCCAGTATCTCCTGTTCATTTTCTTGTTCCAGTTGAATACTGACTCTCACACAGAGGTTTCAGATGAAGTATCACTACACTGGTCCACAGCTAAATGAAGCTAAATCACCATTTCTGTCCATTATATAGATGTCTCCTAGCTCTAAATCTAACTCCTAAAAACATGTTGTTAGCAGAGTGTGGTTTCGATCCACGCTCCCACTGTGCCACTCTGCTCTCCCTTCACCTACCTTTTGTTACGACTTTTATGCATCACATCAACCAATGACAACCAATATAGATTTATTCTCAAATGGTCACAAATACACTCAGTACAATGAACATCACACTCTTACACGTGTAAATCTACATGACTACCCCAGCGAACCACCTCTTTCTGACGTACTCCTACCAGGGCAAATACGGACAGTTTGCAGACCATTTTTCATGTTCGACCCAAGGATCATCCTCTACGTCCCAGTTCTTGAGAACAACACCACATTGAACACACTTGCAAGCGTCTCCTCTGATTAAGTACACAAATCCTGCCCAGGCCATTTGACTAGGACTTGCACAGGCCAAGACTGAAAGGAATTCAGTCGTTCTTGGAATCGTGTTTGAGGTTTGAGAGGGATACCATCCATACATAGGTACCCACCTAGATCATCATCACCATAAGGATACGCTGTCTTGTCTGTCTCTAGACCCAGCAATGTCATGGCTTGAATCTCTCCGCATTCCTCCAAAGCTTTACAGAAGAGGGTGTAAGCTTGGGGTTCTCGCTGGGGAAGGGTATCTAATAAGGGCTCTGACCCGGTCAAAGGAGGTTTGTGGTTTTCAATATTCTCTGCCTTCATAAAGATTGTAAGCACTTCAAACTGTACCAGTTTGTCGACCACCTCTTCTACACACTGTATAGCGTGATTCTTCCTCAGGATATCAAGGTGAACGGCTTCCATCTTCAAGGTAAACAACCAACAGGGAGAGAGAGTTGTATAGCTGGATGTCATCTTTGTAGTCAGGGATGAAGTGACGCATGATCGGAAATGAAGTGGTTTATATATTTTCATTTCCAAACCGTATTAAAACCAGTTGATCTATCCGTAGGTCCATGATGTCATTCTCTTTCGGTTGCTATGCACTTGATCTAAAAATACCTCTGGGAAAAGTTGTTTATCCCAAGGTCAGCTCAGTACAAGGTCATTGCCCCTGTGAAATGAGGTCAGTCAGGTGTTCAATTAGGTCACCAAACATGTTTTATTCCCGCCTGTGTACAACATCCAAAAGTCCAGTTAATGTCTTGTTATAGGCCTGACACAACTTATCTAAATTAGATAGTCGGTCTGTAATAAGTGCAACAATGTTCTTCAAATTACGACACTTCACTTTTATTTTTCCAGATTGAAGCTTTGGGATAGACACTGTAAATTGAATAAAGAAGTGATCAGACATTTGTCTATCCAAGACAGTCAAGTCCTTGATAGACCATTTTTGCTTCTCACAATAATCCAATCTATAATGTGTCCATTATTGTGGGGAAAGTCATGGTTATCAAACAACTTCACCAGCTTCTTCTCTTCCGGAAAATCATGTTTATCAAAATGCACATTGAAATCTCCCAAAGTAAGTAAGTTTTGATGTGAGGTAGTTTCTAAAACATGATGAAAGTTCACCATAAAACTGAGAGTAGCGCAAACCATTAGCTTTTAATGGAGGTTTTAATGTCTATGACATTTAGAAATATGAATTGATGATTAAACAACAACCAAAGAATCACTGTTAGTGGATTTTGCCTGTTGCGAGCATGTGCTGAATTGAAACGATCATGTATTGTGTTCTGTTCTCATTAAAAACAACGAGTTTCAGTATCATACCCATAAAAACAATATCCAAATTGTGCTTCGATTTGAAAGGCAACGTGATATTTCATGAGCTATGAATTATTTCGCTTCAGCATCAATGTATCTTCAATGAACGTCGACTAGACATAATAGCAAACTCAATTCCAGAAAACTTTAAGTTCATGAATCTTTGATTGCCCTGACAAAGGCAGAAATTGATACACTTGTCATGGCAATTAACTCAATAAGCCCGAGAGCCACCTCACTACTCAACACCTGGAACCCCTCGCTGATTGTCCGCTCGCTGTGCCGTGACTAATTAGTGCTAATCACACCTGATTTCCCTGGCAGGTTTCGGGGATGACAGGAAACTGTCTAGTCGTACAAACAAGTCCTGATTGTTTAATTGTGTCGTAAAAATATATGTTGAAGGAAAGCAGGTGTTAATACATATCGTGTATTGCAAAGTTTTATGTAATTTGATTGCAAGTTTCTCTTATAGGCCTTTGGCGGCTTGTACATTTATATTTTATCACAATATGCATGTATTCTTTGTATGTAAGAGATGAGACGCACATACACAAATTCTTTCTCTCATATCAGTGTGTGGGTTTAAATTTACAAAACATTTATGACAATGACATACTGTGGAGAAGAATTTACTTACATACTTTATAATCTTCGATGAAAATAGCGTTTTTGCCGATACATTTCTAGTGTATACGAATTATTTTAATGAAAGTACTATTTCGCTAGTCTGTGACTAACATAGAGCACATTCATAGCTTGGCACTTTGTTTCATCTAGACTTAATGCAGAAAACATTCGTGACCATATAAACATACATATACAAAATGCATACTACATATTCCTTGCATAGACATAAAACAAAAAGAGTCACGTGATAGGGCGTCATCAAATTTCCCGTATAGAACGTTCGGTATCTCAACTGTTCAATATAGTGGCTGGTCATATGTTATCTGTGACCAATCGTATCATGAAATACCTGTCACAGAGGAAAGGACAGGTGATAAGGCGTGGGCGAAATTTCTGAAGAGCACGTTTGGTCACTCAACAGCTTGGATAGAGATTGATTATTGGCTATATCGTTGACCAGTCGATATGCTGGGTTTCGGCTTTATCAACTCAAGCTATCATGTAACCGTTTGTGTCTTGTAAACATACACACTGGTAACGATGTATGAAATATACAAATAAGACAAATAGGAGTAGATAGACACTTTGGCGAGTCTATTTGACCTCATTTTAGTGTTTTTCGATAAGTAAAACAAAGCGATTGAAATCCAACCATTGAGTAGAGATAGTATTTATTTTCATATACATTTTACGCACACAACTAGTACATAAAACATAATGGTTTGCTGTACATGTAAATATAATCTTCACCTTGATACGAATGAATATCCAAACTAAAGAACACGTATTACAGAACTCACGAAATGACAGTCTAATGAATTATTATAGTGTATAAACTTGCAGTTCAAACCACCCCCCACCCCCCAATATTTATGAAGGTGGGTGTGCCTATATTTATACTGAATGCAAATAAGGTTCATCAGATTACAGATGTGCATGCATGCATAAACATTACAGAGGTAGGGCGTCCATAAATCAGCAAAACAAATATGTTTACGCTGATTCTATGTTATGTCAGAATAGATCCAGCAATAGACTGCTACGAAATTTCCGTGTTAAATTTATTATCAGCTTTCGTCAACGATATCGCCACTGATCTTGATCCGGTAACGGAGGATGCAACATCGAACGCCGAAGAAATTTTAGATTCTAATGCCTTCCGTCCACATAAATAAACAGTTGGGTTATCAATTCAAACAAAATGATATTTTGTAATTTGTACTGTTTCAAATTTAGCGGTAGTAAAAACACAATTAGATCTACAGAATCTGCAAACCGTTCTGTTTAGCCCAACATATTTTTTTTCTAAATGTATAATATCGTTGAATAAGTTATTTAGCTTAGTCATGATCCCTCTTATCCATTACACTGCTTGATCTAAAGTAGTCTATTAAAGTATAATTAATTACCTTACCGTGTTTATGCCAGAGGTACACCCTCGTGTCCTGATCCATCCTTTCGGAAATATCACCACAAATCTGGCTCTTTGTCAACAGACTCGCGAACATGCCAGCCAATCCGATTCAATTTGAATTCACTACACTTTGAAGCCACTAGGTCACAAAACACTTTCCAAAATGTAGGAAATAATATCCGTAGAATCGAATTTGAGCACAAAGTACACACATGAGTGTGTAAGAGTCACCACAGCTGTCGCACGCAGACGTAGAGGTGCGTGAAATCGTCAAGTAAACAGGGCGCAAAATTCAACAGTATCTAAATTCGGTACAACACGGACTTCTCGTTACAGCAAAAGCGCCCTACTCTTAAATTTTGTACCAGTACCAGTAATTAGATATCAAAGACTATCTCAGTCATACAATCAGGTTAACCTTGCGCAAACTGTCAGTGGCTCTCCTGTCGCATCTTTCCAAATGTAAACAATGACTTCGAGAAAAGGTCAAGGCCATGAGGTTGCTGCCACTATTCTGGTGGGGAAAGGGTCTACGGTGGAATTTTTCAAATGTGAACCAAGCTTTTGAAACTTATTTGATATATGTTTTCCAACTTATCAGTTAATGATTGGTGATTGATGCATTGAAAACAAAAACGTGATTTGTTATTACTGAATCTGGAGTTTGTTAGTCATTGACGGTTTGCCACCAAACACCCTGTTTCGGGCGATACCACTTGAGATTGGAATGCGAGGCCGCTTCACGTATTGACTCGTAACCAAAGAAAGAGCTCCACCTGAAATTGTTCATAAAATTGTCATGGTAGAATGGAGATAAACCTACTGTGTTGGAAAATCAGAGGTATATAACGAAATTATAATAGCTCTAAATTGTTCATTTAAAACCTGACGCTACGCGTTCGGTTTTAAATGAAATTTAGAGCTATTATAATTTCGTTATATACCTCTGATTTTCCCACACAGTAGGTTTATCTCCTAATTGTCCAATGATATAACAGCGCATCTGTTTATTTTACACTTGTCACGGGACAAACCTTTCAACAAGGACGTAACTACATATGCATTCTACCAGAGGCTGTTATTTCAACGTCGAAGGAGGTGTTCAATTATCTCATTACTGTAATCTGAATCTTGAATGATTATACGTATGTGTATCGATACCGCAGCTGATATACTATCCAGCTTTTATTGACGATGGATCAATAGAGACTGAGTTCATTGATACACGTAATAATTACACCGGATTTGATAATTACAGAGATCAAATACAAATGTTTTACACAATGCTCATGTAAATTGCATAGAAAACTGACAATTCAAATCAACATGAAACTTTCAACAGCTTGAACAAAACTGCTTGAAATACCTTTGTATGGTTTACATATAATAACTTATGATATTACTTCTGTTTAGGTCTGAGAAATGTTTGAATTACCAGCTTACTGTGTTTTGTAACAAACGTAGTAAAAGATTTCATTGTTGTAATAACACTGACATGTATATATATTCGATGCAAAGGCGCGACTAATCACTTTATATTCGATTAGGTAACATTATCAACTTACAATTCAGTAAGCTTCAAATTAGTAAGTTAAATTATGCCTAATCTATTCGAGCTTGGATGTATAATTATTTGTGTTGTTACATTATGTTTAATTATATGAAACATGACAACGTAATAATACCTAAAAAGTAAATTCAAACTATTCTATTTTGTTTGAATTCTTTGTATGTCCTTGAAATTTCGTATATTGTTTTCTATTTATTAGGAAGTTGAAGAAAATATAATCTTCATTAACCTCTAAACCATTACATCTAATTCAATCAATCTGCATACGAAGTATTTTAGTATCCATTCCCAATTAAGAGTACCAGACACTTACCTCTGTAAAAACATCATAATCCCCTTTCTCGCCGACATGTGTTCATTTGCCAAACGCTGTATAAGCCTATGATAGTGATTAGCAATTGCTATCAAAACACTTTAAATACTTCTGATTGACACTAAAGGTTGCATCTCTCGTAAGAAAAGCTAATATTTGCTCAGTAGTACTAAATTGGTTGAAATAATAGGTACAGTGCGGTTTTTAAAAGTACGACACATATTTGCGTCTCTCGCTGAATAAGAGGTGCTTTCTGTTGACGAATATATGTGGCTCTCGCTGTGAGAAACTGTTAATTACCTACCCCATAAACACGTCACTCGCTGTGAGGAGCTGATTATTTTGCCCCATATATGCGTCTCTCGGCCTTAATAAGTTAAGAAAGAGTCAAGGGGTATACATTTGAAATCACCCGCAAATCAGAGTTCATTCATTTGTGCAGAAAGAGTCACATATTTAGATAGGAGTCAGGGGACACGTCATCAGTAGCGAGTGTGAGCACCCTGGGCATCCATACACGCCAATATGACGTCACCAGTCGGCGGGTGACATCGGCAGGAACCCTGTTCCAGAAGTCCAAGAGAGTCTGCCCAAGTTCCTGTCGGTTCGCTGGAGGTTGTAAACGCTGACTCAGCAGACGATCAAGAAGATCCCAGAGATGTTCAATGGGGTTCATGTCTGGAGAACGCGCTGGCCAAGGCAATACGTTGACGTTAACACTGTGCAAATATTCTCGAACAATACTGCCGGTGTGAGGCCTTGCGTGGTCATGCTAAAACTTAGCTCTTGGCTGTTGTCGAATAAAGGGCATCACAAAAGGTCTCAACACTTCATCCATGGGCATTTAGAGTTGCTCGGATGATAACCAGTCTTGTTGTCTGGACACAAATGCTGCCCTATACCATGACGACTCCTCCATCGAACGGATGAACTTCTGTAAAAGCAGCTTGGCGCCACTCGTTATCCTCAACGTCGAAAAATGCGAACTCTTCCATCATTTCTGAAACGAATGAACTGACTGAATCTGTAAAGAGCACTCTCTCCAAGTTGCGTTGTTGTCACTGACATACAGTTTGTGTCCATTACAGTCTGCGTTGACGGTGTAGAGGAGTCAAGGCCATTCCACGGAAGGGACGGTAGGCTCGTATACCAAGTCGTCAAAAGATTATTCGTCTGCTGATGGCGTGTTCTAATGCTGTCGCCATCACGAAGCTGTTCCGTAGGTAGATATGCTGGATATAGCTGTCTTCGGCCGATAGCGGTTTATCAATTTGCTTATGGTCAGCTGGCTGCAGTTGAAGTTTCTTGCCAGCTGACGTTATGAAGCTCACATATTGGCCATACCGGTCGCCCTGTCTTGTTGCGCTTCCATAAGGTTTGGCATATTTGTGATGGTTTTTTGGTTGCTGAAAGTTTGCTGTGACATCGGTCTTTATGTCACAATTATGGATATAATGACCTATAATTAAGTTTTCATGTTTTGAAAAATGCATGATTCGTACGACGTTTTCTGACATCTGCGTTTGGCAGCAAGTTTACGTAGATGTAAGTATCATCTCCTTACATGAAAGTATTTTCTTCGTAAATGAACGTTGTGCGTTGATGTTAAAACACTAGACTGTGGCATAAACTATTGTCAATTACTAGGGAAAAATATAAGTTCATAATTTGACACAAGATGGTGCGTTCTCTAAATTAAATTATACTAACATGCATATGCTTATGGATATACGTAATGCTCATCTACCAAGATATAAGTATCATCTACTTCTATGAAATTATTTCCTACGTGAATGCAAGTATTATGCGTGTAAAGTTACATAGATGACTGTGGCAGTAATACGCTTGCATGGGAATGTCCTCCGCAATAAAATATTTTGACCCAGTATATTTGCTTTTCCAAGGAAATACCTAAGACGTCAAATGTACATGGCTAGCGATTTTTGCTCGAGCGAATCTGGACCAATATCTTTATGATACTACGTTATGCATATCAGGGAAGGCTTAATGAGTTTACCCGTGAAGATCCGACTCAACATTGATCTTCAGCAGCCCATGCTTGTAAGAGGCGGCTAACATGATCGGGTGATCAGGCAGGCGTTTAATTGACATCATGAGCATCGATCTACGCAAATGGGAAATATCGATTTGTATCATCCAAGTCAGACAGCATGACTTATTATACAAGCAAGGTCGCTGAAGGCGGTTCCTTCACGGTATATATCTAATCAGACCAACTATTTTATTCATTGTTATATTTCTAATTTTGACAGATGAATTTTAAATTTTAATTCTTTTTTTAGGACCATGGATCCGGAAAAATACGCCTTCTTCACTCTGGCCTGAATATGTCCAGCTGACAACAGAGGAACTAAAGAGTACTTACGTCAACACTAGCTTCATATTCCTGGTGAAAGCCTGTCACGATGCCAATTTCAACTTTGACAGATACCAAGCAAAATCAACAAATCCTTTAGATCGAATAGTTATTGGCGGTAGTAAGAATTTTCACAGCCTCATTGTCGGAAAACACTGTTCAAGCATCAATTCGCATGGCATTTTGTCTTGCACGAAGTATAGACCTTTCTGGATCAAAGTTAATGGCAATACTGTTTCCGTTGGAAAAGGGTTTAGGGTTGGCTATAGACAGCTGGTTAGTTGCACTGGTTCAGATCTTAGTGTAACTGATTGGAGCATATCAACGTACGTTAACAATGCTGGATCCTGGCTGTTCAAAATACGTTCAGATGTTTAGATGTAGATCACAGTATAAAGGCAACTACCTTAAAATCAGCGGGCGAGAAACCCATGCGAGATAATTGGTATGAAATATATGTGTGACATCGAATTCCAGGTCTGTGATGAGCGACTCCATGGTAGTGACATACGGTCGGTTTTGACGGACTACTTTCCTGATGAAATTTATGATTATTACTTCGGTGGAAATAAATGGTCTTGTGTCTTACAAAGTTTCGATTTTCACCATCGCTTTGATAATCCACAGAGATATGGCAGAAATGTTCGTGTTGATGGCCATACTAGCTGTGAGCAACAAGTTGTTGGTTAGTGGACGTCATAAATTTATATATTAATGAGCCATTGACACAAGAAAAGCGAATGTACATCGTACAGTCTCACGTCCAGACTGTTATCCCATGTTAACGTGTGGCGCACGTATTTCATCGTGCCCCTGCTGTGGGACAAAGATTCTCACCTCTTCCAGCTGTATCAGTCCTATCCCAAATCATGACTGAAACCTATACATATTCGACAAGGTTGGAATCCTGAAATCGTTCCCCTGTCTACACAATATCTCGAATCTTCAGGCACAAGTAAATTCATTTCTGTCACGGTTCAATGTACATCGAAACTCAAAGCTTCAGACACCTCCTTCACACCATGCAAATGACTGCTTGAACCCTGTCTATTCATCAAGAATCTGGAGCGGCTGGGTAGCCTAGAGGCGTTCACTTGTCACACCGAAGAACCGGGTTCGATAACCCACATGGGTACAATGTGTAAACCCCATTACTTGTGATATTGCTGGAATATTGCTAAACGCTGCATAAAACCAAACTCACTCACTCACTCATCAAGAATCTGGGGTCCTGTAGGCGTTACTAAATCCTTTTGTACTCTTTATTTGTTGAATAAGGTTATATGTAATCAAAACATTGTGGTTAGCAAACTTTGCGTAGAAAAGACAATCATTGAAACATGTATATGCAAAAATTGACGTTGAGAGCTCGTTGGCTAAGATATATTTCAAAGTGTTTAATTATCAATATGTTGTTCAATACAATATTCCGATGTATGCAAAATGTATGACATGTATGGCCCACTCAACCGAATGTCTAGATGGGGGCATTCCAGAATCTTCAACAACCTCACAATCCTTCTTACAGGAACGAATATTCTCTTTTTGTAATATGAACATAACATAATACTTCTTCCTGGTACTTATCTCTGGTGATATCCACCCAGTGCCTGGCCCTAATGACTCGCTGAACATATCTTCAGACGTTTACATGTTTCGTTTGAATATTGGAGTGTTCGTCATATACTCACACATGCTTATGACAATATACCTGACTTTCATGAATCCCATCTTGACTATAGAGTGCAGTTGATTGACATTCTTTGCTATCACCATGGTCCACGTTGCAGGAAGGGTTGGGATTGCTTTGGGTGGTTTAAAAATATTCTTGTCTGATGCCCCATTTGGCAATCGTAAACCGGACCTTGTCTTGACTTTATGAACTTCGGTACAATGAAGTTCAAATCTATCTTCCAGTGAAGCTTGTGTGCTTGGCTGTCAATGAACACTTGGGAAAAAGCGTTCTCGATGTTTCTCGTAGTAACGATCTTGTTGGTGACCTCAGTGAGTGGGTGAATTAAGTTTTACATCGCTTTTAGCAATACTCCAGCAATATATTCTGGACGACACCATAAATGGGCTTCACACATTGTTCCCATGTGTAGAATGGAACCTGAGTCTTCCGCGTGACGAGGGAATGCTTTAATCACTAGGCAACCATACCACCCCTGCTCTGTGAAGATTTGTTTGGTAACAATGTCCATAACTTCTATGATCTCATCACCACCAATCTTGTCCAATAAAATAGTATCATGGAACCTACACGAACTGTATCAGACACGTCGAATTTTAGAGATTCTATTTTAATTATTCATATTGACACTTAGAGGTGTTATCAGTTTTACACCAAATATGTCACGTATACCAATAAACAGTGTCATGAAGACCCCCACATCGACTACAACTACGACAGAAGACCACACGTGCCGGTAGTATAGTCATGATAAGAAAACAGGAATAACTTCAATATCTTTTAATAAGGTAGCCAAAGAGTGAGTGAGTTTAGTTTTACGCCACACTCAGCAATATTCCAGCTATATGGCGGTGGTCTGTAAATAATCGAGTCTGGACCAGACAATCCAGTGGTCAGCAGCATTGAGCATTGGTAGCCAAAGAAAGGTTTGCCAAAAAAATATACATTACTACATTTGACTAATAACGTACTTCTTATTACTGGAAATTATAGATATAGGTTAGAAAAGACGGAGAAATGACAACACGCATCCCTCTCTTGTGCTTCAATTCTAGCTCGGATAAACCCTCATTCCATTCAATTCTAACAATACTGAAGTCACGCTGTAGCTAATAATATTAAACAGCGCACATTACTGTACAAATCAATGTTAAACTATTATATTATCCGAATACATCTTTAATTCATTTATTTTTTCAACATTTTAAAAAAATTTAACGTCATCCACAAAAATGTCCGGATAATTTGGATGGAAAGTTCATGTAGTTCCCAAGCATATAGTTAACTGCAGGTCTTCTGAAATACAATAGAAATTAAATAAATTAAGAACTAAAATAACGGCTATGGTTTGCAGCTATAATTAATTTTATGCATGAAACATATCTGTATGTTTAGCATCTGATTGGAGACCCCCTCGTATTCTTCCATCAGTTGCTCATATTTTATCCCAGTTGACTTTACACAAAACATATGAGATCCTTGGTCCAAATAACATACCAGTTCTGCCAAAGAAGAAACGTGCAGTTCTGATTTGTGAAGCTGCATCAGTTCGTGATGCTGATATCAACATCTGGAAAAGGATAACAGTGGTTTCATGGCACCAGTCTATCACTTGCATGGACCCGTGAAGACCGTGTGTTAGACAAGGTCTTCAGCAACCCATGTTTGTCATAAGGGGCGACTAAAGGGATCGGGCTGCCAGGCCCGCTGACTTTGTTGACACATGTCATCCTATCCCAATTGTATAGATCGATGCTTATGTCAATCACCTGAATGTCTGGTCCAGACTTGATTTTTACAGATCGCCGTGACGTAGCTCGGAAATTGCTTAGTGCGGCGTTAACAAACAAACGTAAACCAACGCCATTGCGATGTGTATGTTTAGTGGAAAAGGATAAAAAATGAAAACGTTGGACTTACGTAGGTCAAACAATGAAAAAAGGAATACAAATACAATCCTACAACTACTACAAACAACAGTGACCAAATCCAAAAGAAACTAAAACTCTCAGATATTCCAACGAATACTGACTGACGTGAAAATAATTCTTTATTCGGTAATCTCGACGGAAATCTCCACAGCTAAGTATAATTACCTACTGCCAGTATGTTTCAATTTGTTTACACACAAACACACACACACGCACGCACACACAGAGACAGAAAGAGAGACACGCACAGAGAGAGAGAGAGAGACACACACACAGGGAGGGACACACACAGACACTGTACACGCTGAGCTTAGCATATTACGAGTGTGTGTAGGATACATCAATGTACCACACATTTCCACAGCGGCGGGAAAACAATTGCAGTACGAAATTCATATTTTTTTTTACGACAAAATGAAACCATGGGGTTGGAGATGGGAAACGAAAAACAAGTTGAGGGGCTTATACACTACATTCACGTCTCTGTCAGTCCTTTGTAGCTTTACCCGTGAAGATTCTGTTTGTAACTGGTCATCAGTGACCCATGTTGTTGTACGAGGCCACTAACGGGATCGTGTGGTCAGACTCGCTGACGTGGTTGACACATGTCATCGTATCCCAATTGGCAATTGCGTAGATCGATGCTCATGACGTTACTCAATGACTTGTCTTGCCAAGATTCGATTATTTCCAGACCGCCCTCATACGGCTCGAATATTGTTTAATGTCCCACAAACCACCCAACCATTGTAACTTTCCATCGATTGATGATGAACTGAAGTTCGTCCACTGGATATATTTCCTTTGCATATATGTAGTGTCGAATAACGTCGGGAACGGTTAGCGATTATGACGTCATCGCGTGATTACGCGATGACGTCATGTAGCAATCGAACAATCAAACCTGCCACGGATAAGGAAACCCGCCATAGATTAGAAACCCGCCACAGATCTGAGTCCTACATATATACGCTGCTATTAAAATGGCCATGTAAATAATATGCAAAAATGATACTTATGGCCTGTTATCAAAATTACTTTTGTTTCAATCAGATCAGCGATTTGGTTAGATCCTGTTTTTCGTCAACTGTTTTCTAGTTGTATTGTAACTCGCGGATTCACATTGTCAAGCAGCAAATCTGAAAGACGCATCTCATCGTAAACACGTTTGTTTGTATCATAAATTATCAATATGTATATGTGAAACTAACTGCTTGTTTGGTTTCAAATTTGGTGAAATGATTTTAACAATGGCGATTATCGAACACACAGTCCATGCGTGTGAAGTGATGTAAAATACCTATAATACTAACCACCGACTACCGTCAACTAGCGTTTTATGCAAAGGCATTCCTGAGTTAAATCATTGTCACACCGACAATATTTCAGCCATATCGTGACTAAAACAATTCATTTATTAAAAATAGGTACAGTTATATGATAAGATATGTCGACAAAGGACACTAAAATGACTAGATAATCAAAGATAGAGAATTAAAACTAGCATGGAACTTTAAAATTAAGCCTCTGTTATGGACAACAGACCGAGTGTGGTATTTTATTTATTACCCACGTCTTACATGCATTAAATTGACAAAATAGCGTATTTTTGTTAATATTTTGGTTTCAAACCGAAACCGGTTTCACAAAGAGGTTGCGGAAGAGGTTTGTACTGTAGTACAATATTTGCATGACGTCACTGTAATGACGTCACTGCCTTGGTAACCGACGTCACGATGCATGTCAGTTGTCATCGCCTCGTACAGCCTCGTACAGTAAACTACTCCGTAGCACCCCGTTTCTTGGTTTGCAGTTGCTTCATTCGGCTAACATCACTGGTGGAAACATTGCGTTTACGTTTTTCGACAGGTATAATGTCTCAGTTCGACTCACAATTAAACAGCGACACGGCAACGTTCGCGATGTTTACATTCCCACAATGCATTTAAGTTGTAGAATGAATGGATTCACGTGTTTGTTATGAATGAAAAAATACCTACGTCAGAATGTGACCTAATTGAGAGGTCATCGGTTATCCAATCAAATCGTTAGAATCTCAGGTCAAGTCGTTACGACACAGGTCAACGCGATACGACACTCGTGTGACGTACGAGATTAGTATGCAACTACCCATACGTTGACCACGTGGGTAATAAAAACAGATAGTTATCTAGCTGTCCTGTGTTTAAGATCAGTTGATATAAACATACAGTTATCTAGCTGCTCCGTGCACCTTGTTGAAGGAAGTGATCATTGGACAATTTTCCTTTCACGGAAATGTGTTTGCAATATGGGTCATTACAGAGTTCAAAGTATAATGAACTGTTGTTTAAGGGCTTATCTTAGAATGTTTATATTTTCATCAAGGCATTTTTGCAAGGACATAAGCATAAGTGCATGTAACAACCTATGATAAAAGAGTTTGTGTTAGAATCCTGAACTCGACTAAACGCAACATGAAAAAGAACAAGAATCTGTATCTTAATGAGTAAAGAGTAATCCTAAATATAGCATAACACATTTAACATATATACTACCCATCAAAAGTTTAGACTCACTAGTGTAAATGTAGCCACTTACTTGTCCACTGTTCTAAATTAGCTTTTTGCAAAATATTCCATACTGTTTAAAGGTACTGTTTAGTTATGAACTGGTGTATTGTAAAACATATTCGTAACATTGAAAAGATTATTGTCATGAGTTCAGTAAATGATTAAAATCTGTGAAAATTGGCGAATTCTTAACAAAACTTTACACCAAAACGAATCTGTTCACATGCACGACATTTGCTCATGCCTTTCGCAATTTGAAGCATCATCCTTGTGCAATTCATCTGCATAAGGTTTTGAGTTGGTTCCCCCAAGTTGGTGGAGAATTTCATCTTCGATGTAACCACATACATATACATAACTATTATCATCAAACTGTCAAAAACCAAATATTATTTGTCAATGGAAATCATATCCAACTAATCAATGGCACTCTTAAGCTTTGTTCAGTCTAATATAATTTATCTAAAATACCTATATTTCAAGATAAGACAACTAGTCCCTTAGACTTTCACTATGTCTTGTACTACTGGAATAATGTGGGCAGGTATATCACTGTTTTCACTTTCACAAGATCATTTAAAATCATGACTAATCACTCTGCTGGGAAAGAGGGCAACGTTGATGTTGGTGTGGTTAGTGTACTACTGTTTCAGGCAAAACCTACAGCATTATCCTTCAGTGACTCTCACTTCACTTGTGTGTGGACTGGGGTTTAACATGTTTAGGTCGGCTATAACTGCCCTTTAATGAATTGATGTCAGGTAATTAGTTGAAAATTCTTCCATCTTTTTTAAATATAAATTTGGAGTTTGGCTAAGAAATATGGGCTACTGCCTTTTGCAACAATGTTACAATCAGATGCTCAACATTTTGTGATAAAAACTATTCATATGTCATGATGACTAATTATTGATTATATTAACTCATTAGCCTAGCTTAGGTTCAAGCTGCTGTCATGAGTTCAATCTTGTATGGGGGCGGTGGGGTAGCCTAGTGGTTAAAGTGTTGGCTCGTCACGTTGAAGACCCAGGTTCAGGGTACAATGTGTGAAGCCCATTTCTGGTGTCTCCTGCCGTGATATTGCTGGACTATTGCAAAAAAGCGGCGTAAAACTACACTCACTCACTCAATCTTGCATGCATCACTGACTGATATCCCAACATTGTGACTGGTAACGTGTGGCCTTATCAACAACAAATGAGTCAAATGCTTAGATATTCATGCAACTGCCATAACAAACATATCTAAACATGCTAAAACTGCATCTTTTAGTACTAACGTTTGTGGTAATTAATATTATCTGATTATACAAAACCATTCGACAAACCACAAGTAAAAAATGTAGTTAACTTGTTCAACTGAAATACAGACAGTGATGGGAATTAACCAAGAGTATCTACTGCTCACATTAGTCACATCAAGGATAGTAATAACGTAGAACAATATCTCCCATAATGTTTGGAAATACTATGAGCCCTGAGGATACCTTTAAGATTAACAAAACTGGTCCGTGCTTACGCTAATTTCCATCCTTGACAGACAATTTGACACTGTCTGTCAGTGGATAACGATGTTCAGGTCTACTTATTTCGAGTGACCCGAGTTGTGTGCCCTTACAAGTTCAAACCTGTTGGGTTTCGTAAATAAAAACAGTAAGCGAGCTTCGGATGTACACCTCTGTCGATTCAGAAGAGTCTCGATCATGTTTGTGCATACACAATGCATCGCCTGAAATCAGTCGACACTGGTAGTACAGAAATGCAGAAATGATTGAAAACATAAAGACGCCTACAACTCGCGGGGAGTGGAATTTCAGATGGAAACTAAGGTAAACTTTCTCGTTTCTAATGCCATTCCTGGTATGTCTTTTTCCACATTGTTACATTTGTTCAGTTATTGCACGTACTCACATTTAGAATCTTGTCTTTTGTTGTAAAATCCAGAAAAGTTTTTAACGTTTTCTCAGAAGTTTGCACCGAAAACACAAACAGAAATATTTTGTTTAGAAATGTTTGTCTTGCGCAGATGCGCCACAGCTCGATTCCGGTAGGGGACGCTACTCTTATTGGATCATAATCACTGCACGCCGCTAAACACGCCCGGACCCTATCAGCTGATTATGGACCGTAAACTACGACGTAATAATTTAACATGACAATAGATCTATTTAGTATGATTTTTCGTACCAAGAGAAAAATAGTGAGGTACACAAAATATAACCACCATCACCACTTACTATTTCATTTCTACGACAGACATTATCATCGTCTAGTTTCAGTATGTGCGATATGATTTGTAGATCCCAATGTACTGGACTACTGAGGTCGAAAAACAAACATGATTACCGTAAAATAATGTGCGCACCCGCAGCATACTCGCTTTAATTTCAAACAGCTGACACTCTGACATTGAATAATTGAACGTGACTTTTTCCCTTAGAGAAGGAGGAATGATATCAGCAAATTCGGATTCGCATATCAGCAAAGCAGATCATGTATGGTTAAGCTCTAATTTCACAAAAAGAATAAGGATTATGAATGTAAATTAATAATTTCTAAAAAATGCAAGTTTCAGCGACATGTTTTTATTTTCAAAAGACAACGGAAAATGGTTAAATTAGTCAATATGAAGTGATCACGGATAACCACCCACTGAAACTGAAGCATTCACCTACCTCTTTACGATATTTTGTCTTAAAGTATTATTGTTACACTGGGTAATTCACTGGCAAACAAGGATTCTGTCTGAGTGATGCATGGTAGCAAGGTTTCTCTCTCTCTCTCTCTCTCTCTCTCTCTCTCTCTCTCTCTCTCTCTCTCTCTCTCTCTCTCTCTCTCTCTCTCTCTCTCTCTCTCTCTCTCTCTCTCTCCCACTCTCTCTCTCTCCCTCTCTCTCACACACACACGGCTGCAAGGTTTCAGTCTCAGTCTTCTCTCTCTCAATCTTAACCTCTCTCTCAATCTCTCTCGCACGCCCACACGCCCGCACGCACACACACATGCCTCGCAGTATCAATGCAATTATCTTGAACACAAAGCTCAATGCCATAACCCCATTCCGCCTCACCTCTGGTATTTGACCTACCAATCTAGGTTGATTGCAAGCTATTTATATAATCTAATCTATATTCCGCGTGATACAATATACACTGTTGAGGGTCTGTTTATGAATACCATGGATGGATTAACCCTAGCCATCGAGCACTGATTCCAAACACTGCTTAAAGCCCAAAGCCGGATTTAATTCCCTGCAGCGTTTAGCACTCCGGGTTATTCTACACGAGTCCTAACTCTGGTTGTAACGCAGAAATATAATAAAATTTGACGTGGGGAAGGCAAGTGTGAAATAATAACCTTTCTTGATTTCGTGCAATTGACAAAGCTTGTATCAAGTGACGACTAAGGGCCTGTTCGATTATTACGAACCTGGTTTTGGTTTTTGAAACTGGTTTCTCCTGTTATAAACGAGTGTGTGGTTTCGGATACATGGTTTCAAAGTGAAACTAGTTTCTAGTTATATAAACGAGTGGATGGTTTCACCATCCGGTTTCAAAATGGATACCAAAAAAATGTCTCAGCTACTGTATATGTGGAACGAATTGGATGACAGCATATGTTTTCCATTTTATCAGTGAATAAACAAATAATAAGAGATGACATGCTTTTGGAGGTAAATATTTGCGTATATGTAATTATACTGTTACAAGTAATTATGTTTATCATCCAAAACTGTGTTCCACAGGAGATATCGCTTGTGTGAGATCATATGATATCTCCTAGGAGATATCGTTTTGACAGTAGATTTTGTACAATGTCCTGACAATGCTATGACGTCATCAACTTGATGACGTGACAATGCTATGACATCGCTGCACTGCAAGTCTAATGGTAGTACAGTGTTGAGAGATGTACATTTTTCATTGGAGACTAATGAAGAATGATTTTTGATGATAAATAGAATCTCACCCTCGTGTCTACTGATATAAATTATATCAACACTCGTTGATAAAGGTAAAAATATCCTCGGCAAGCCTCGGATATTTGTAACTTTATCAACTCGTGTTGATATAATTGATATCAGTAGACACTTGGGTGAGATTCTCTATATAAACAAGTTACATAAAATAGTCATGTTCAATTATAGACTGGGGTTTTAAATAATATTTTCCTAGTTCTCAGTTGATTTTTATCATTATTTTGGTTCCAAAAACAGCTGCTCTATTTTGCCACAAAGATCAGCTGAACTTGGCGCTTTCGTTTCCGCCATGTTTGTTGTGAGAGAACGCCAAACTGAAACTGCAAAACCTGCCTCGGAGACCAGGTTTCGAAGTTTCAGAATCCAGTTTTAGGTTTCGACATAATCGAGTGCATGGTTTTCCCGAAACCAAAACCGGTTTAGCATAATCGAATAGGCCCTAAGAGTGTACTCATATGGTTTTACGCCGCTTTTAGCAACATTCCAGCAATATCACGGCTGGGCACACCAGAAATGGGCTGCACACATTCTAGCCATGTGGGGAATCGAACCCGGGCTTTAACGCTTTAACCACTAGGTTACCCCGCCGCCCCTGACGACTAAGAGATATTACAACTCTGTCACAATAGGAAAGACTGGCCTTTATACATATCGCAATTCAATAAAATATATTTTCCATTGTATCGTGTATATTATGTACATTGTTAAGTACATGTATTATGATTACAATTTATCTGCAATTTATTTATCTTCCACGTGAAGTTGACTGCTTGATGAATGGATTGCAGGCTTCACCACCAGATGGATCGAGTCACTTTTAAACTATTTTATGTAACTGTCAATTAATAAATCTCGTTCCTCAACGCAAGAGATTGCTCAATATGAAACACGTAAGCATAATACATTCAACGCTTTTCCCACACCACTCGTCATTCCGAGGAGTGAGTGAGTAGTTTTGTTTTACCCAATTTATCAACCAATATTACGGCGGGGGACACCAGAAATGGGCTTCAGACATTGTACCCATGTGGGTAATCGAACCGGGTCTTCGGCGTGACGAGCAAACGCTTTAACCACTAGGCTAGCTCACCGCCTCCACTTTATGTTTATGTATGTTTAAACCAAGTGAATAAACATTCCATGCCTTAGTTCCACTTCTGCATAACTCAGCCTATATACATCTGGTGCCAGCGTTCGCTCGTCACGCCGAAGACCCGGGTTCGAATCCCCACATGGGTACAATGAGTGAAGCCCATTTCTGGTGTCCCCCGCCGTGATATAGCTGGAATATTGCTAAAAGCGGCGTAAAACCAAACTCAGTCAGTCAGTCAGTCATCTGGTGCCTGTCACAGGCCATTAGACAGCAAGTCAACTGTAATAGGATTGCAGATTTTGAATAGAAATGCAATGTGTTTGAGGTGCAAACTAGGTTAGCCTACTTATATCCCCGGTTTGGCACAGGTTGTTTTGATAGGTATACGATACTGTCAAGGTCACAGTGGGTGAGAAACATCTGAAATGTCGTCTGCTCACACGCTATTGACCTGTTTACATTTTAGTACGAGTGGGTGAGTATTGTTTTACGTTGCTTTCACAATATTTCAGCAATACTACAGCCGGGGACACCAGCCATTAGCTTCACACATTGTACCCATGTGGGGAATGAGTCTGCGGCGTGTCGACCGAATGATTTAACACCAGGCTACCCCTCCGCCCCTTCCTATTACGAAGCAAGATTGTATTAGATATAGATATTTCCTGCACTACCTGGAGTGTAATGTACGGCAGGGGCAGAACCAGGATTTGAAAAAAAAGGTGGGGAGGGGGGGTGTGTGTGTGTGTGTGGGACCCACTTCCCGCCCCTATCACAAATACCTTATGTCAAGAATTAGTATTTCATATTAATGTATTCATATTACTTTAACGGCCTATGCTCATGATGTTGATCTGGATTGTCTGTTCCAGACTCGATTATTTACAGACCTCAGCCATGTAGCTGGAATATTGCTGAGTGCGGCACTGAACAACAAACTGACTGACTGACTGACTGAGTTTAGTTTTACGCCGCTTTTAGCAATATTCCAGCAATATCACGGTGGGGGACACCAGAAATGGGCTTAACACATTGTGCCCATGTGGGGAATCGAACCCGGGTCTTCGGCGTGACGAGCCAACGCTTTAACCACTAGGCTACCCCACCGCCCCCCTGAACAACAAACAAACAAATAATATACTCATGCCAATAATGGTTGTCACACACCCCCTCCCCTCCCCACCTCACCCCACACCCCTCTCCAATTAAAAAAACTTGAAGGGGGTGACAACCATTATTGGCATGAGTATATAATAACATGTTTGTTATCATGGTAGCTCCACCCCTCCTTCTACCGAGCCTCCACTGTTTAAGTTCAAGTTTGAGCTTAAGTCCAGAGGCCCAGTTGACGTAAGACGCTGAGCGTTTCGTACTGAAACGGAAACGATTGTGGGTTCGAATCCCGGGTCACCCTTGGGTTTGACCAAAGTGGTCAGCATCTAAGATCTGCATCACTTTGGTTGTCCTCACAAGACGACGCGTCATTACATCACTGAAATAGAGTTCAAAGCGGAAGTAAGACCTCACTCACCGTCATAGTGAGTGAGTGAGTTTGGTTTTACGCCGCTTTTAGCAATATTCCAGCAATATCACGGCGGGGGACACCAGAAATGAGCTTCACACAATGTACCCATGTGGGGATTCGAACCCGGGTCTTCGGCGTGACGAGCGAACGCTTTAACCACTAGGCTACCCCACCGCCCCAGTCACCGTTATAACCAGGTCTCCGTACATTTCACAATGCCTTGAAGATACCACAATGATGCCTGTATTTTCGTGTGTAGACTATTTCTGAATGTTTGTCTGTTGTTGAACGTCTCACTCAGCAATGGTCCAGCTATGTGGCGGCGATCTGTAAATAATCGAGCCCGGACCAGACAATCCAGTGATCGATGTTATGAGCATCGATATATGCAGTCGGGATACGACGACATGTGTTAACCAAGTGAGCGAGCCTGACCACCAGAACCATTGAATCGGGGACTCTGTGCTGTGTCTGTAGCGTGCTATAAACTGACATCATTCGAAATGAGTACAAGCGGCAAACCGGTCTATAGCGCAATAACCCCGAAGCTAGTAGATTAAGTTACGATCTGTACAGAGTAGGGCTAATCACTGATCCATCCTGCGCATGTGGAAACCCATGCGAAAATGCTCATCACTACTTCTTAGAATGTTCTTTATACAATCAACATAGAAAGATCATGCTTAAAGCTATTCAAGATGTATGTGGTAGTATATCTGTGATTACATAATCTGTTATTTTAAACGGCATTGCAGATCTGACAAATCATAAAAATGAAAATATATTCAAAAATGTATATCAATATATATGCAAATCTAAACGATTCCAGTAGTCTTCTCTCTATACACCTTTTGTATTATAACATTTTCCCCTGTTATCTTTCAGTCTTTCTCTGTCTCTGTTTCTAATAATTGCTTGTGATGTAATTAGTTATTGTAAATATCTTCGGAGAGGGGTTTAAAAAGTTGAACGAACTTGTCCCCGATCCTTTTCACATTGTGAATAAAATATGTTTAAACTAAACTAACCCCGAACATGACGTAAAACCTTATTTTTTAAACACACACACACACGCACGCACGCACGCATGCACGCACACCAGCACCACTTGGATTAATGTGTTGGGGATCTTTTCTAGCCCCGATCCCCCCTATAAGACCGACAACAATGGAATGCAATGTGTTCAGCCTGTCTGTGTTTATTTGACAGGCAAACAGGATGTGTATTTACACTGTTATCTATACTTACGTCATATCAGATTATGAAAGTGACTTTGGAACACCACACGAAAACGTTCTCTAAACAAGATGTGGCCTCGTTGGGGATGACACGACAAGGTTTGGGAAAACACAGCTGTTGGAAAAAACAACATAATGAGAATTTCATTTCTTGTTTTATCGTCATGATGGATCTGGAAAAAACACAGTTGATAAGTGATAGCTATCAGCTTACGATTCGGATGTACAACGAAGAGTTTTGGCGGTAACTCTTTTGTATATAGAGGTTTTCATGGTAAGTAAATACATGTATATGATTTGACATGGGCTTTGTGGAATGTAATATGAGATTTATTGAAAACAGAATATGGAATAAATCCCAAATGTCACTCTAGCGTATTCCAATGAAAATACCTATCGAAAACCGTACCTATGGGCCTATTCGATTATGCTAAACCGGTTTTGGTTTCTGGAAAACCATGCACTCGATTATGTCGAAACCTAAAACTGGGTTCTGAAACTTTGAAACCATCTCCGAGGCAGGTTTCGCAGTTTCGGTTTCGCGTTCCCTCACAACAAACATGGCGGAAACGAAGTTCAGCTGATCTTGGTGGCAAAATAGAGCAGCAGTTTCTGTAACCAAAACAATGATAAAAAACTGAGAACAAGGAAAATATTATTTAAAACCCCAGTCTATTGAACATGACTATTTTATGTTACTTGTATACATATAATTACTTGTTACAGTATAATTACATATACGCAAATATTTACCTCCAAAAGCATCTCATCTCTTATTATTTGTTCAATCCCTGATAAAATGACAAAAATATTACCTTCGGCAATGCTGTCATCCAATTCCTTCCACATATATAGTAGCTGAGACATTTTTTTGTATTCATTTTGAAACCGGATGGTGAAACCATCCACTCGTTTATAAAACTAGAAACTAGTTTCACTTTGAAACCATGTATCCGAAACTGGACACTCGTTTATAACAAGAGAAACCAGTTTCAGAAACCAAAACCAGTTTTGCAATAATCGAACAGGCCCTATCTAATGCAAAGGGGCGTCACAGCGGCTTCAAAAGTAGGGCATATAGACTCTGGGGCCGGGGCAGTGGCAGATGATGCACTGGCTGCTTCGTATCTGTCCTGTGTGCAATCCGGTCGGCCCAGTCATCGAAGGCGCCATGCAGAGTTGTGTCCCTTGGCTTGTCGAGGCCGATTAACATGGGTTCGAATTCCGCTCTGATTATGCTGTTTGACAGCACCATAACCATGTTTGTTGATTTCTCCAAAGTGTCAAAACTGCTGACACCTTTATCATTTCGGGCGTATCTCCCTCATCAATCTATCACACATTTGTTAAAAAACTGTTGAAGCAGGGTACACGAAACTTGACCCGTGAAGATCCGGGTTAAAATTGATCTTGAATTAGAGTCTGGTTTCACTGAACCATTGTAGCACTACATCAATGCTGCTTTGTGAGACAGCATTCTGATGGCCCCAGTACCGTTTATTGATTGATTGATGCAGTATTTCAGGACCTTGAAGATCCGGGTTTAGAATTGATCTTCAGTAACCCATGATTGTCGTAAGATGCGACCAACGGGATCGGGTGGTTAGGCTCTCTGAGTACTTACAACTGAGTATGCAATAACATTGACGTTTCTCCTATTTCTGCCAAGGTACCCGATTTCTGACATTGCTAGAAGCGGAGTTAATCCAAACTCACTCTCTCTACTCCTGCATTTTATTTCAACAATGTAATGTGATTTTGTGTCTTTTTATATTACGTGGCAAGTTGCTAGAAATCTTTGTGAAGATCTCATGTTGACTTCATGATTTGATACCCGTGAAGATCTGGGTTAGAATTGGTCTTCAGCAACCCATGCTTGCCGTAAGAGGCGATAGCAGGATCTGGTGGGCAGGCTCACTGATTTGGTTGACATATGTCATTGTAATCCTGTTGCGTAGATCGATTCTCAGGATGTCAATCACTGGAGTTTCTGGCCCAGATTCGATTTTTAACAGACCGCTGACATGATGCTCGACAATTGCGGAATCCTAGTCATTCAAAGTAGGACATCTAGAGGTGTGTGTGTGTGTGTGTGTGTGTGTGTGTGTGTGTGCGTGCGTGCGCGTGTGTGTGTGTGTGTGTGTGTGTGTGCGTGCGTGAGAGAAAGTATGGTTTTACGCCCATTTAGCAATATCACGGCGGGGGACACCAGAAATGGGCTTCAGACATTGCACCCATGCGGGGAATCGAACCCGGGTCTTCGGCGTGACGAGCGAACGCTTTACCCACTAGGCTACCCCACCGCCCCCCTAGGTGTATACACATGCATGCATTAGTTTGTCGAGGACCTCTGTGCTCCGCTCACAGATTTTTTCACGACTGTGACCTGTGATGCTCAAACTTCAGTGGTGATATCACCAAGGTGAACCAGACACGCCTCGGTGTGACCGAAATACTGCTCAGCGCGGTATTATCACATACTCATTGTTTCCAGTTTGGGCGACGGGGTATCCTTGTGCGTAAGGCATTCGTATTACAAGCCGTTTTCACATTTATTAAGAAATTACTGATATGTTCAATTGTTTTAATCTGACTGAGAGAAAAGGCGAAACACCTTTCACCAAAACCGTAATCACAAATCAGTGAGTGAGTGAGTCAAGATTTAAGGTCACATCGGCAATATTTCACCCATATCATGACTAAAACTAGTTCTAAATTAATAATACATACAGATAATATATAATACCTTGTCAACGAAGGACAGTAAAATTAGTAGAGTATCACAAAATGAGTTAAAACTAGCTAGCATATATCTTTAAAAGTAGAAAATTATTTTTGGACAATACAATGTAAAAGTGGGCTATTGATCGCCAACAACTGAAGGTAGATTAATCACGAATCAGAATGTCTCTTCCAGACGGTAGGAGCGGAGGGGTAGCCTAGTGGTTAAAGCGTTCGCTCGTCACTCCGAAGACCCGGGTTCGATTCCCCTCATGGGTACAATGTGTGAAGCCCATTTCTGGTGTCCCCCGTCGTGATGCTGCTAGAATATTGCTAAAAGCGGCGTAAAACCATATTCATTCTTAGTCGTCACTTGATACAAGCTTCGTCAATTGCACGGATTCAAGAAAGGTAATTATTTTACACATGACTTCCCTACGTCAAAATTTTATTTTATTTATTTTCCAGATGGCAGATGTTCTTCAACGTATAAACCTCTGCTGTGCTCTGTGCACAAAGGTGTTCACAGATCCTGTCACACTTCAGTGTAATCACACATTCTGCAAGCTCTGTCTGCTGTTATACACCAAGGGAGAGTCTGATGCCGTGGAAGCCAAATACTTCCCATGTGCTATCTGTGGACAACGGACAAAGTGACCACCCCTGACAGTCAGGTAGAAACGTGGTTAACGCAGCTGAGGCCGAGTCTTTACATCCAGGAGCGGATGGACGAGTTCACATCAGGTGACGTGCTTCTGTATCTTTCAGTCTGTGTGAGTAAAGGACGGATACAGCTTTTTGAGAAGTGAGTGAGTGAGTTTAGTTTTACGCCGCACTCAAAACTCACTCACTCACTTCTCAAAAAGCTGTATGAGAAAGGTGGTTTGCACACTTCATTTTCACGAGAGTTTCAATGGTCATTTAATAAACTTTCATGACTAAAAGGGGTGCACACTAGTGGTGTTGCGATTAATTGAAATAATCGAAGATTGGTCGCAGTGACCAAACGACCAAGCAATCGATCACATTTTCTCATAATCGAACATAAACGATTTTGGAACAACTGTTTTAGTCTTTGAAATACTTGACAATGGAACATATCGTTGAAGTTGTCAGGGCCTGAAAACGTGTTTAATTCTTAAAAAACTCACTTCACTAACTGAAAAGCCATGACCGAATATTTCTTGAAGACTCCGGGTAGTTTATGTTCATGATATATTACTCATCACTTTAAAGTAGCAAGCTGCATCATATTATACATATCTGCAATAACAACCTGGATAGGAAAACTGAAAAATGACGCTAACCAATTGTTTTCGATGATTGGTCGTTGGTAATGAAACAATCATCAATTGTGAGATTTCAACCAATTCCCAACACTAGTGCACACCCCACTCCCCCCTCTGGATCCGCCTATTTGAGTGTTGTTTTACGTCGCAGTCAGCAACATTCAGCTATACTGAGGCGATCTGGACCAAGAAGTCCAGTTACTGATATCTTGCCTAACTTTCACTCCATCGGGTTTCGATAAAAGGCAATCAGTTGAACATCACAACCTTATCAAATAAGATGTTTCGTACGAAAATGATATTGTGTGCAAGAATCTGTTCAAACCTTCAATGGTGCTGTGGGGTAGCCTGGTGGTTAAAGCATTTGCTCGTCACGCCTAAGACTCGGGTTCGATTCCCCACATGGGTACAATGCGTAAATCCTATTCCTGGTATCCCCCGCCGTGATATTGCTGTAATATTGCTAATAGCGACGTGAATCTCACTCACTCGCTCACTCACACGTCTTGAAAACCATACTGACTGACTGACTGACTGACTGAGTTTGGTTTTACGCCGCTTTTAGCAATATTCCAGCAACATCACGGTGGGGACACCAGAAATGGGCTTCACACATTGTACCCATGTGGGGATTCGAACCCGGGTCTTCGGCGTGACGAGCCAACGCTTTAACCACTAGGCTACCCCACCGCCCCCTTGAATACCATAAGCTGCGTTGTGAGGAATGCACCAGCTTCTCTTAAACCACTTGGAGTATTCTCCTTAAGGCTATCAGGCAGCGGAAGGTGTTGCATTCCATCTCAGCCAGCCGGCCCATGATGTCAGTCTCAGGATTGTCTTGCACAGACGAGATTGCGGCGTTAAAATAAACACACAAACAAGCAGCAAACCATTTAGTGAATTGATGATAACATCTAGGCTGAAGACTGTTCGATATTAGATACAGCCTCGATAGGATCTCGATCATTGAGGACATACACACAGGGAATGAGATATTGGTTGGCACACCTGCTAAGCTAACAGGTGAAAACACGTGAAAACCATCACTACTTTAAATACCACGTTTAAGTCAACAGATTTGTCACTGCCTATTAAAGGTGTAAGCTATGTGTACATTTTTCTGTACATTTAACAAAAAGAAACATTTATTCGTTTTGTCAGGTTCAACTTTCCAGATGACAGACAATCATCCCTGCGGAAATAGTTTCTGTGTGCTGTGCACAAAAGTCATCACTGATCCTACCACACTTCCGTGTAGTCACTCGTTCTGTAAGCCCTGCCTGCTGAAGTACACCGCATCACTGCCTGAAACAGTAGAACCTCCGCACACATCATGTCCTATATGTGGACAAGTGAAGAACGTGACTTTCCCAGACAGACCAATGGAAGAGTGGGTCAGCCAGATGAAGTCAAGCCTTTCGATAAAGGAACTGGAGGGCGACTGTCCATCAGGTGATTTGCTTTAATATCACTGAGTTCAAGTAAAAGTGAGTAAATGTTGCTTTCAGCCGCATCAGCAATTTTGCAGCTGTTCGCGGCTATCAGGGAAAAGAACAATTGGAATAAGCTTTGTGTAGGTTGTGAAACATTTACTAAGTGACCACATTGAGTAAAATTCCAACAATATCACGGCAGGGGATTACAGAAATTGCCTTCACACATTGTGCTCATGTGGCTAATCAAATCCGGGCCTCTGCGTGACGAGCGAACGCGTTAACCACTGGGCTTAACACACACACACACGCACGCACGCGCGCGCGCACACAAAACACATGACATCGGAATATGTTAAAACTATATCAACGGCGCACAGGAACAGTAGATCCCTTCGGTCGTCACTTACGACAGCACTCGTGATACGGATATACTGTAACACAAGAACTCTGTATCTCTGTACATATTAAACAAATACTTATTCGACTTTCAGGTTCTTTTGGAAATATATCAGAAGATGAAGAGTTGCAAGCCTCAGACCTCCCTTCAGAGAGCTATGATAGAAGTAATGGGCAAAACAACGCATCCCCGATTTCACAAGCTGCTGTTGTACAAAACATCCTTCAGGGCAACATAGACTTGTCTGTTTCAACATCAGACCCAGCTCATGCTCTAATGTGTAGAAAACACAGAAACAATCAGGTCAAACGTTACTGCAAAGATAAACTAACATGCGTATCTCAACATATATTAAATAAGATGAAGACTACCCAGGATAATATTGCAATGGCGAAGGAACATATCCGCAACATAACCAATAACGCCGAGAAGGTCAAAGAGCAAATCCAACGCACCATGAAGTTTTCCGTCAAAAGGATGGTCCAAGATGTGCATTCATTTTCTGAGGAGCAAATAAAAGATTTATACGCTTACATTCGGTCTGAGGAGATGAGACTGAGCCAGTACGGTCAGCAGTACAAGTACATCAAACATGCTGTGACGGCTTACTCTCTTGTGGAAATACACGCCATCTACGAATCCCTGAGCACAGTGTCGGAAGAAGACACAGAATCAAACATGGACATGGGCGACCAATCAATCCCAGAGAAGATTATCTTCACGCAGAGAGCGAACGAAAGCGGCGACTGTGCTTACGAGATTGCAATTGTCCATGATGTGAGCGACCGGAAGTCGTCTGCTGTCCTCCACCACACCATTAACTGTCACGCAGAGAATGACAAGTATTGCCCTGATTTGATTGACGTCACAGTCGTCAGTTTGGGAGGTGAACCAAATAAGATTTTAATCATAGCAGATTTCACCAACAGAAACCTCAAATCCTATTATACATCAAAGGGGAATCTTCATAAAAGATGTCTGATGCTTTCAGAGAGACCATGGCAAATAGCAACGGTTGAGAGAAATCTTATAGCAGTCAGAGTTCCAGATAGTAAGGAAATAGTAACTGTGCAGCTCACGCCGGACCCCGTCTTGCTTTCAACCATCAGGACAAAGAGGGAGTACTTCGCATTAGCGTCTCCAGGTCCCTTTAAGCTTCTGGCTGGAACATTTAAATCCTCCAACTCTGTTGACCTCCTGGACATGGAGGGGAACGTACTGAAATCCATCAACACAGGCTCAATACTCAGCCCAGATTATATCCAAATTACTGACCAGGGGAACATTCTCGTTGGCCAGGGAGATGTGAATTCATTTGTCTCGGTGACCAGTGATGGAGAAGTCCGGTATTGTTACTCCCCGACCGGAGGAAGAACCTTAAGATGTCCTCGAGGTTTCACAACATCCAGCACAGGAGATGTGCTACTTGTCGACCGGGATTATCAGAAGGTGATTCAACTGACTAAGTCAGGGCGGTTTGTCAGAGATGTGCTCACAGAAGGTCTGGAACAACCGCGAGGCCTCTGTCTGGACGATGACGGCCTGATGTATGTTACTGTCAGGCCATGTGTTAATGTATACACATTTGAAGATTTGAGTGTTGAAAGAGGGCAAGGAGAAAGAAAACACAATGTAGTTTACAGCCAACGCTCTACAGAAGTGTAGCTCGATGACATGTCGATCACACGTTTTTGAAAATAACTGTTAAATATAGCAAAACTTCTGCATGAGGTCGCCTTCTTTAACGGTGAGCAGAATCCACCTAATTCCAACAGATCATGCCAAAACACAAAGCTAGAAGTTCCAAGAGGCAACCTACAAACGCTAAAGAAGCTGAATTCTTAATAACGTAATCCTGAGGCGAATTTTGCATAAGTGAATCTATGATACGCCGCCGTCTACTGAACTTGAAACGCAATGGTGACTTTGGTGGAGCAGCAGAAGCTTTACATGTGGCTTAGTTTTTGAGATACCGAAACCAGCATAACTGCGTGCACCACATGGAACTCTCACAGGCGGATGACAAGGACACGCTAATGACTAACTCACATGAGTCAGAATATTTACCGATCGACGAATTCAAGGCCAAACAGAACTGCACATTTGTGAGAAAATTGACAGTATTCGTAGCACCCTAAGGGAAGTTGTAACATATGTGTCAGCGGTCGAACACAAACAAGACATCACAAGCTGTCAGTTCTTAAATTTGAAGTGCAATCAATAAAAGATCAAGTGCTAATATTTTAGATGTATTCTCGTAAACAGAATCCATTGTTCTATAGTCTTAAGAATTCCAATAACGAAGATTATGAAGAGATCGTCAAAGCGTTCATAAGAAATAGAACTAGGAATTGATTCAAGGGGCAGAATTTTTGTTTGGCAGAATTTGTTTCAGTTCGGCAAAATATATGTCTAAATATGTCTCTAAAATATTGTCTTTCTTGTTGTTTTCGAGTTGGTATTCAGTTAACTCTAGCTACCTGATTGAAACTTGTTTTCAATCACCTCATGAATGAATAAGAATATACTCCAAACCATCGTATTCCTACAAGTTGACATCCATAAATCGCAACTTTAACTTTACGTGCTTGTGAGGCCAAGTGAAGTTATCTCACCCACGGAATTGGTTATTGGTTCATTTAGTCGGACATCAAATATGGATTTAGAGTGAGTGAGTGAGTTATTATTTAACGTCACATCGGCAATATTTCAGCCATATCGTGACGAGAACAGTTTATAATTATATTATAGATCAATAAAGTAGGACATTAAAAACCTGTTGACGAAGAACAGTAAAACTACTAGTGTATCACAGATATCCATTTAAAACTAGCAATTAAATCTAAAATATTGGAACTATAAATGACAATACAATATAAAAACAGGCTATAGATTGCCAACAACTGAAGGTAGATCACCACACTAGGGACCATGGGGACTTACAGTACATTTGCTTCCTGCATGGGATATGGATTTAGATATACGTTATGTTTAGTAACAGTTGGTGGGTAGCTGAGGCTATAGATGCCTTGAAATGTGAACTATTCTTTACTGCCGGCTAGGTATATTCCGGCTATGTCTACTTTAGCATAAAACGAATAGTATATTTAATCTTGTTATATGCTACATTCACTGCGTGATTGCATTCACAGCGCACAGTTACGATATGACGATTGTAGTGACTTTCAATCATATATTGCATTTGCATCTGTCAATGTCTGCATATCTCAGACATTTTTACATCCTTTGTCTGCATATCACAGACATTTAATAATTTGTTTATGATGAAATCACAACATGAGAAACTTGAGGAATAATGTTTTAAGCCATATCATCTTGTACATGTGTGGAAATAGTCGTAATCATTGAGATGTACTGTTTTTAGGTGATTTATCCTATAAAGTAAATAAATTAGCAAAACAAGCGTATCTGACAAGTTTTACAGTCCAGGCTAGGATTCAAGTTTAATATACCTTTTTAACAAGGATATCATGATGAATATTATAATCACTCATTACGCTTGAAACTCTGTGTTTTCTAATGTATGATCAACCTAGCTATGTACAACAAGAAAGAAAACTTGCTACTGATTTCCATAACGTTTTCTTCCCTATTTTGAATTTCTTGATTATTATGATACTGTCATTATACTGGATGGAAGTCAAGGTATATTTTTGTTATGAATGTCTTGCTGATTGCAAGCTTGATTATTCTTTGTTTGCGTGAGTGTAGGACAGGGAGATCAACAAACCTATGTATTACATAGGCTATCAAATGCCTCGTGTGTTATTCCTAGAGTGTATGTTATACGTTACAAGATACGTATTTTGTTCAAGAAAAAACAGGGGTGGAAATAACTTTAAAATTGCTAGTGTACTCCGGTACAGTGGCACATGTAAAGTCACTTGCCCTGATAATTTTTCCACTATACCAGCTGTTTTCTTGTTGATTTTTTACATAAAGAACATAATTAACATTGGAAAGCCAACAGGACACCGGTACAGTGTGATATACAAATTTGCTTGCCCGACAGAAAAAAACACTGGACTCGGGCGTCGGGCAATGGGTTATTTCCACCCCTGAAAAACTAAGTACTGAGTCTGAATGGGGATACCTGTACAACTGAAATCTGGAGTAATATGCTGCGACTATAGTTAATTGTAGTATATCGACTTTCACAATCGAAACAGTATAAATCATCATTTACACAGTTTTTAAACGAATTCTCTGATTTTCTTGAGTGTGTTGCTCTAGAACCCGAAAATTTAATATTGATTTCAATCACTGTTTCTAGTCAGGTCAGGACACACGTTCGATCTTAGCATCATGAAGACGGACTTACCTCTTTTGTTGAAGTGCATATCAGGACAAGCAAATATCAGATGAGGTCGAATCTGGTGTCATGTTTCCACATCCAAAACCACATCGGCAAGTAGTAAATTTCAGGAAACCGAAAACATTGATTTAAGCTCGTTCGTTCATGACATATAATCTACACATTAATGTGCATCTATGTCGAAAATGGAAAATATTGACCAGATACATTGTCCTCTAGATGTGTAGGCTTCTCTTAAAAGTAAAAATGTTGTACCACGAAAATGGCTTAACTGAATCTTTTCAGCTTGCTTATACAAAACCCCGACACAACACTTGTCAGAGTTCATAATGGCATCCTGATATCTATTTATCGGAAACAAATAACATTGCTTTTCCTTCTTGATCTGTCCTCGGCATGATGTGACGCTCAAAAGACTGGATGCCAGAGTTAGAACCATTGGTACTGTTCTCTCATTAGTGAGTGAGTGAGTTTAGTTTTACGCCGCACTCAGCAATATTCCAGCTATATGGCGGCGGTCTGGAAATAATCGAGTCTGGACCAGACAATCCAGTGATCAACAGCATGAGCATCGATCTGCGCAATTGGGAACCGATGACATGTGTCAACCAAGTCAGCGAGCCTGACCACCCGATCCCGTTAGTCGCCTCTTACGACAAGCATAGTCGCCTTTTGTTGCAAGCGTGGGTTGCTGAAGACCAATTCTACCCCGGATCTTCACGGGCCTCTCTCAGGCATTAAGTTCCATCTCTTGGAACGAACTCAGTACATTAGTTTGGGGTCTGAGAATTCAGTTTAAAAAAGTCACTCAGTGTAAAAATTGGTGGCCGTGAGACTGTATCATCTGCCTATACCACAAGTTTAGTAGTAACATGGAAATTGTAACTTCGTAATTTACCCTGCCAGAGATAAAAAATAATTACGAAAATATTAACAACCCACATACTAGGGACCAGGTGTTAGAATTGATGGGTGAATTAAATCATATAGATATTTGCATGATCACAATCCTGACTTGAGGGTATACGTGGAGGAAAAACATCTTCAAGCAAGACTATAATAATTGTTTTTGTATCTAAAAGTTTGTATTGTCTCATTACTAATTCGAATATTACACCAGGTTACAGGTCTGATTATCCTATGGTTACGTTAGATATAAATCTAACCCGTCAGGATAAGAAAAGGATAATTCATTGCTTAGGAAACCAAACACATTAGTGAAGTATAGATTATATCTGATGCAATGCAGAGCCAGTCTGTAGCAATGTCTTAGACTCAGTATCCCCAATCTTAGTCAATTTTACAATCAGTGATCAGCTTTTCTTTTAAACTTTAGTTATGGGGATCAAAAGGAAAACCTACTCATTATCTAAATCTAAAGAGCGTAGAAATATTTATTGAATGAGATATATTGTTAAGAAAGCAACATAACAGACTCCAGAGAGTCTGATGTAAAGATATAAACTCTTCAGAGCCTCTTTAAGCTGTCATTTTAAGAAAGAAATACTCCCATCTTTAAAGAAGCCTAAAATAATAAACCCGCCTGCTACAGAAGTGAGTGAGTGAGTGAGTTACAATTTAAAGTCACATCGGCATTATTTCAGCCATAACGTGACTAAAACAAGTTTTAATTTCCCCATAAATACATGTAAATTATTAAAAGCTGTCAACGAAGGACAGTAACACAAACTAGAATATCACAGTATCAAGAAATATAACTAGCATCTCTCTCTAAAATTCCATTTTAAGTGAAGACAATACAGTATAAATAACGGGGTATAGATCGCCAACAACTGATGGTAGATCACCATACTAGGGACGATGGATGATACAGAAGTACATGACTTGCCTAGAATGCTTTTATAAGTTGTCTTTGAGAAAGCTTTTGACTCAAATTCCTTGTAAATTATTAACAAAATCTTCCCAACATCAATTATTACCATACACCTGTAGGATTGGGTTTCAGCCGTTTATAATGATATTCACTCCAATTTCATCATATATAGAAACATGTCACCTGATTTCTGCTCTTCGTGAGGGAGTGAGTATGGTTTTACGCCGCTTTTAGCAATATTCCAGCAATATCACGGCAAGGGACACCAGAAATGGGCTTCACACATTGTACCCATGTGGGGAATCGAACCCGGGTTTTCGGCGTGACGAGCGAATGCTTTAACCACTAGGCTACCTCAACGCCCCATTTCTGCTCTGAAATATTGTAGACAAGGTGATAATCTGTTTTGCCGTGTGCTGAAAAAAAATAGAAATTTAGTTAGGAACAATGCGGATATAACTGGAATCACCACTGATAAGAAAATCCCCTCCTTTTCCCAATATGCAGACAACACTGAATTCAGGTTAGAAGGAAGTGAAAAATCATTTCAAGCACATAATCTGTTTGCTGATATTTCAGTTTTAAGGATTAATTATGATGAGTCACAGGTTATTTAGATCAGCAGTGGAAGAACATGCCTGGTCTAAAATTGGAGTGGATTACAGACATTTGCAGAATTAAATTCTCTACATATGGGTGTGAGATGGTTCATTGGAACTTCAAAGTTAATTGTTTTGAAATTCAAGAGATAATAAATCAGCAGATAAGATAAACAGAATATTTTTTTCCCGGTTTATTTGGAATAATAAAAGAGACTGGATCAAACGAGAAACTTTATGCAGGTCAGTTTCTCAAGGAACGCTTGGTATGGTTGATGTATTTTCTCATGCAAAGTCACTAAAAGTGAATTGGATGGAAAAGCTATTTACAAATGAAAATTATAAACCAAAAGTCACTGTGTTCTTTAATCTGATTGGTTGAAAAACACGATCAAATGGTATTCGATTCCCGGAAATTCGCTGCGTATTAATACATACAAACATAGCTCACACCATTGTATTGTTACGTCGTCAGCTGTGATGACGTCATTCAAATTATATTGTGACGTGAAGTCCGAATGACGTCACAAATGAGCAGTTCAGATGCTACCATGGGAGACAGCCGAAACGGCCGGCTGATGACATTTCACTGCTGTACCCGTACTCGATGTCAATGAGTACAGACACAAAAACGTGTGTGGACCTTTTGGTTTTACTTTTGAGTTTACAATTTCGATAAACATCATGTGTTGGCCAATTTCCGGGTGTTATTGAGTATTTGAAGCACGGGTATATTTTCATTTGAAACCTCCGGCTGACGCCGTCGGTTTGTGATATCCTTTATAACACAATTGCCAACAGGATTAGCGCTAAAGTTTGGAAAGACGAATTGTCGCAATACATATGGTTATGTTTCAAAACAAATAGAAGCAACATCAGGCGAAAGGTTTTCTGGCAGAAAGCCAAGGTTTTAACGCCAACATCGGTATTGGTAAACAAACTTCTTTAACAAAAGCTGGGTTGGAAAAGGTCTTACTCAAATATTATATATTCCTATTGATGGTAAGACCTTCATATCCTTGACAGAATTTAAAGACTGTTATAATGAGAAGGTGAATTTCTTGGAATATCTTGGTATGATAAGTTCTGTAAAGACATTTCTGAAAGTAATCCTGTCGCCCCTAGTGAAAAAATATATATTACACGAACTTGCGAGTGTAAAAAGGTTTCCAAAAGATATGATCATACATTGTTTACTTCCAAAAGCAACATCAAATCACTGCTTAAAAGGTAGAATGACACTGTTATAACTGAAAAGTTTAATTGGCCAAATATTAACATAAAACATTTCAAGACTGCTCAAGATAAAAAATTACGATGGTTCGAAAAAAAAAATGTTTCATAGAATAATATAAATAAACTCTGTCAAAAAAGAAACGCAACCCCTGTATTTTAGAGATTTTGATCTGAAGTTTTAGGACGACACGGCATTTTTATTATTGAAGACAGAAGTCTGAAATTTGGCAGAATAATAACCCAGATGGGCATGTTTAAAATTGTCATTTCAAAAGTCATCTCACAGACACCAGTTTGTCACCAGGGGGGGCGTCTTCCTCAGTATCTCGTATGAGCACCACGCGCTGCAATCACTGCACGGCATCTCCTTGGACAAGAACGGATAAGACGCCGGATTCTTTCCTGGGGAATGGCTCTCCACTCCTCCTGCAGTGCAACGGCGAGCTGTTGCAGCGTCTGTGGCGGCGGCTGACGTTGACGTACGCGTCGATCCAGAGTATCCCACAGGTGTTCAATAGGGTTGAGGTCTGGTGATTTAGAGGGTCATGGCAAGACATTGACGTTGGAATTCTGCAGAAAGTTCATTGTTGCACGTGCAGTATGAGGCCGGGCGTTGTCCCGTTGAAAAATCTGTGTCTGTTGGTCAATAATCGGGAGAAGGTGAAGCTCTAACACGTGGTTGATGTAACGTTGGGCTGTCAGGTTCCCTGGAACGATCACCAAGTCTGATTTCTGGTTGTATGAGATGGTTCCCCAAACCATGACGCTTTCTCCGCCAAATCTGTCCACCTGTCGGACGCAGATGGGCGCAAAACGTTTATGACGTCTCCTATACAGACGCTGTCTTCCGTCGTGACGTTGCAAAAGAAAACGTGATTCATCAGAAAACCAGATTCGCCTCCAGTTTTGTAAAGTCCGTATCCTTACGTTGTTGCACCACCTGAGTCGTTGGCGTCGATGTAGGGGCGTAGTACAGGTCCAACAACTGGTCTCCAGGCACGTAAACCCGCTTCTTTCAGACGGTTCCTAATCGTTTGAGCTGACACTCTCCTCAAACCTGGTATTTGTGTGGCAGTCACGGTTGGTAGGGCATGCCGATTACGCAGGTGATGGACCCGGATGTACCGATCTTGAAGGGGGGTCGTGATTCTTGGCCTTCCACTTCTCGGGCGATCGTTGGTCAAATTGAAGTTGTTGTAGCGGCTCCAAAGTCGGGATATCGTTGTTTTGTGAACATTTAGGTGCCGTGCAACAGTTCCAAAACTTTCTCCGGCTTGAACACGACCAATGGCGATATTTTCGGTCGGCAGCACTCAATCGTGGCATTTTTAACACAGCTTTTCGGCGACAAATGAATGAATATAATACGGAAGCACATGGGCTTTTATACACCCCTACATTAACTGCCATTTTCATGATTTGCATGTGTTTTTTTTGTGCGAAGTCACCATGAGGGTCATTTCATGCGTTGTGACGGAATAAGCAATAAAATACACTTATGGGTACAAATGCAGTTGTTTGGATGGTAATCTTCATTAATTACGTGTATCATTTCAATACATTCGAATAAAATTTAGTTTGGAAGCAATAACTTCATTCAAACGAATTTTTCATATCTGAGGACAGGGGTTGCGTTTCTTTTTTGACAGAGCAGGAAAGTATCTTTACTTTCGTTTGGGAGGGTCATATTTGCAACATGACCTAGAGGATAGATGTACCAATTCTGTTTGGATTAAGGGAGAAATGTTTTATTATAAATTATTTTAATGTTATCTAAGTTTTAAAATTTATAAATGTATCAATCAGAATGAACTAAATATACATACAATGCATACTGAACTGACTTTTCAAAACCAAATGCAAAATTTTGTTCTTACAAGGTGGTGTTTTCATTATGATTGTACCGTTTTGTTGACATGTTTTTCAATCCAAATTGACAGTTATTACCAACATAGGCGTGTTTTCTGATGAAAAAGCATATCGACCAAACGCACCTAAAAAGGCAGACGTGGTAAAAGGTTTTGTATGACATTCGTGCTAATGAAAATGCACGTGCATATTGTGACAACCCTACCAATGAAAGTGAGTCCCAAACTCGCCTGAAATCATTCCTGTTTTGACACAATCGCCATGCCACGACTTACGAGAGATCAGAGAAACAAGCCTTTGGACGATTGCAAGTTGGCCAGACTGCAGGGAGGGCAGCTAATCATTTTAACGTATAGCTGGAAAATCGCTAAGTGCGGCGTAAAACTAAACTCACTCCCTCACTCATTGTGCACATAATTGAGCTTCATGTTGATGATAAAAGGAATTGCTTGCCAGAATTATTGCTTCAAGATGACATTTAATAAAATATATTCAGAGCTCACGGTTTTAATAAAACAATATAATGGTTTTGCGGATGTAGATTAAAAATGGGAAGTACCAAACACCCCAGAATGTCAAATGGTTGGTGCCTTACGAATATAGCGTATCGTATGAATTAATAAACGATTTCTTCCTTGGCAACACTCGGCTCTCTCAGATCGCTACCGGGGAACGTTATGGCATGGTCATATACATCATGATGTTTTGGCTAAAGGCTGTATATACGTTATTAGTACCATCTGTCATAATTCTGACATATGGAACAAAGGTCCTTACTCAGTGTTCTAACAACAGATACCTCGACGACACATACCTCGCTAAAGATGTCTACGACATCAGCATGAGCCCCTCTCTGATGGACTGCGTTGCAAGATGTTACGCTCACTCCAAGTGTCAGTCAGTTGGATTTGAACCAGAAACCCTGAAGTGTCATCGTCACACGCAGAACAGTACCCTCGCCCCTAATGACCTCGGCGTTCTCCCCGGATGGGTACATAGTGACAAGGACGCTTGGCCAGAGGTGAGTAAACATGGAAGCGTAATTGGTTCAATTTCCAGAGTGTAGACTACCGCGAGTACCCCTCTCAGACAGAATCATTGTTTGCCAATTTATTACCCATTGTAGTGGCCAAGACCTTGCCAACGCGATTTTGCCTAAGTTCCAAGTTTGACCATCTTGTCACATGCACCTTAATTGTAACACAGAAGTCTGGTAACACTGTCATCTTTTGGTTATGGTTCATGGTTGTTATAGTAGATGTCACTGTCTGAGGAACAAACTAACACTAAATAGTGATAGTCTTCTATAGCTAACTTCCGAAGGGCGTCCCAAAAGTAGTCGGCTTAACTATATTATCGATGTCCAATGTTAGAAAAGCTTCCATTTTATTTTGAAGGAATCATTAGCAAAGCCATATCCAAATTTTCACATATGTGGCTAATGTGGTTAACGAGATATTAGTCATTTGAGATATCGAAACCAGCATAACTGCGTGCACCACATGGAACTCTCACAGGCGGATGACAAGGACAAGCTAATGACTAGCTCACATGAGTCAGAATATTTACCGATCGACGAATTCAAGGCCAAACAGAACTGCACATTTGTGAGAAAATTGACAGTATTCGTAGCGTCCTAAGGGAAGTTGTAACATATGTGTCAGCGGTCGAACACAAACAAGACATCACAAGCTGTCAGTTCTTAAATTTGAAGTGCAATCAATAAAAGATCAAGTGCTAATATTTTAGATGTATTCTCGTAAACAGAATCCATTGTTCTATAGTCTTAAGAATTCCAATAACGAAGATTATGAAGAGATCGTCAAAGCGTTCATAAGAAATAGAACTAGGAATTGATTCAAGGGGCATGGTTTTTCTTTGTGGCAGAATTTGTTTCAGTTCGGCAAAATATATGTCTAAATAAATCTCTAAATATTATCTAAATATATCTATAAATATTATCTTTCTTCTTGTTTTTGAGTTGGTATTCAGTTACCTCTAGCTACCTGATTGAAACTTGTTTTCAATCACCTCATGAATGACATCCATAAATCGCACCTTTAACTTTACGTGCTTGTGAGGCAAAGTGAAGTTATCTCGCCCACGGAATTGGTTATTGGTTCGTTTAGTTGGACATCAAATATGGATTTAGATATACGTTATGTTTAGTAACAGTTTGTGGGTAGCCGAGGCAATAGATGCCTTGAAATGTAATTTATTCTTTACTGCCGGCTAGGTACATGCCGGACATGTCTACTTTAGCATACAACGTTTAGTATATTTAATCTTGTTATATACTACATTCACTGCGTGATTGCATTCACAGCGCACAGTTACGATATGACGATTGTAGTGACTTTCAATCATATATTGCATTTGCATCTGTCATTGTCTGCATATCTCAGACATTTTAACATCCTTTGTCTGCATATCACAGACATTTAATAATTTGTTTATGATGAAACCTCAACATGAGAAACTTGATGAATAATGTTTTAAACCATATCACCTTGTACATGTGTGGAAATAGTCGTAATCATTGAGATGTACTGTTTTTAGGTGATTTATCCTATAAAGTAAATAAATTAACAAAACAAGCGTATCTGACAAGTTTTACAGTCCAGGCTAGGGTTCAAGGGTAATTTAAACTTTTTTAACAAGGATATCATGATGAATATTTTAATCATTCATTACGCTTGAAACTTTGGGTTTTCTAATGTATGATCAACGTAGCTATGTACAACAAGAAAGAAAACTTGCTACTGATTTTCATAACGTTTTCTTCCCTATTTTGAATTTCTTGATTATTATGATACTGTCATTATACTGGATGGAAGTCAAGGTATATTTTTGTTATGAATGTCTTGCTGATTGCAAGCTTGGTTATTCTTTGTTTGCGTGAGTGTAGGACAGGGAGATCAACAAACCTATGTATGTAGGCTATCAGATGCCTCATGCGTTATTCCTAGAGTGTATGTTATCTAAGAGGCATTCTCTGTACCTGTTACAAGATACGTATTTTGTTCAAGAAAAAACAGGGGTGAAATAACTTTAAAATTGCTAGTGTACTCCGGTACAGTGGCACATGTAAAATCACTTGCCCTGATAATTTTTCCACTATACCAGCTGTGTTCTTGATTTTTTACATAAAGAACATAATTAACATAGGAAAGTAAACTGGACACCGGTACAGTGTGATATACAAATTTGCTTGCCCGACAGACAAAAACACTGGACTCGGGCGTCGGGCAATGGGTTATTTCCACCCCTGAAAAACTAAGTACTGAGTCTGAATGGGGATACCTGTACAACTGAAATCTGGAGTAATATGCTGCGACTATAGTTCATTGTAGTATATCGACTTTCACAATCGAAACAGTATAAATCCTCATTTACTGAGTTTTTAAACGAGTTCTCTGATTTTCTTGAGTGTGTTGCTCTAGAACCCGAAAATTTAATATTGATTTCAATCACTGGTTCTACTCAGGTCAGGACACACGTTCGATCTTAGCATCATAAAAGATGGACTTACCTCTTTTGTTTAAGTGCATATCAAGACAAGCAAATATCAGATGAGGTCGAGTCTGGTGTCATGTTTCCACATCCAAAACCACATCGGCAAGTAGTAACTTTCAGGAAACCGAAAACATTGATTTAAGCTCGTTCGTTCATGACATATAATCTACACATTAATGTGCATCTATGTCGAAAATGGAAAATATTGACCAGATACATTGTCCTCTAGATGTGTAGGCTTCTCTTAAAAGTAAAATTGTTCTACCACGAAAATGGCTTAACTGAATCTTTTCAGCTTGCTTATACAAAACCCCGGCACAACACTTGTCAGAGTTCATAATGGCATCCTGAAATCTATTGATCGGAAACAAATAACATTGCTTTTCCTTCTTGATCTGTCCTCGGCATTTGTTTCGATCGACCATGATGTGACGCTCAAAAGACTGGAGGCCAGAGTTGGAACCACTGGTACTGTTCTCTCATGCATTACTGACTGACTGACTGAGTTTGGTTTTACGCCGCTTTTAGCAATATTCCAGCAACATCACGGCGGGGGACACCAGAAATGGGCTTCACACATTGTACCCATGTGGGGATTCGAACCCGGGTCTTCGGCGTGACGAGCCAACGCTTTAACCACTAGGCTACCCCACCGCCCCTCTCCTGCATTAAGTTCCATCTCTTGGAACGAACTCAGTACATAAGTTTGGGGTCTGAGAATTCAGTTTAAAAAAAGTCACTCAGTGTAAAAATTGGTGGCCGTGAGACTGTATCATCTGCCTATACCACAAGTTTAGTAGTTACATGGAAATTGTAACTTAGTAATTGACCCTGTCAGAGATAAAAAAATAATTGCGAAAATATTAACAACCCACATACGAGGGATCAGGTGTTAGAATTGACTGGTGAATTAAATCAAATAGATAGTAACATGATCACAACCCTGACTTGAGGGTATACGTGGAGTAGAAACATCTCCTTCAAGCAAGACTAGAATAATTGTTTTTGTATCTAAAAATTTGTATTGTCTCATTAATAATTGGAATATTACACCAGGCTACAGGTCTGATTATCCTATGGTTACGTTAGATATAAATCTAACCCGTCAGGATAAGAAAAGGATAATTCATTGCTTAGGAAACCAAACACATTAGTGAAGTATAGATTATATCTGATGCAATGCAGAGCCAGTCTATAGCAATGTCTTAGACTCAGTATCCCCAATCTTAGTCAATTTTACAATCAGTGATCAGCTTTTCTTTTAAACTTTAGTTATGGGGATCAAAAGGAAAACCTACTCATTATCTAAATCTAAAGAGCGTAGAATTATTTATTGAATGAGATATATTGTTAAGAAAGCAACATAACAGACTCCAGAGAGTCTGATGTTAAAGATATAAACTCCTCAGAGTCTCTTTAAGCTGTCATTTTGAGAAAGAAATACTCCCATCTTTAAAGAAGCCTAAAATAATAAACCCGCCTGCTACAGAAGTGAGTGAGTGAGTGAGTTACAATTTAAAGTCACATCGGCATTATTTCAGCCATAACGTGACTAAAACAAGTTATAATTTCCCAATAAATACATGTAAATTATTAAAAGCTGTCAACGAAGGACAGTAAAACCAACCAGAATATCACAGTATCAAGACAAATAACTAGCATCTCTCTCTGAAGAGAATACAGTATAAATAATGGGGTATAGATCGCCAACAACTGAAGGTAGATCACCATACTAGGGACAATGGATGATACATAAGTACATGACTTGCCTTGAATGCTTTTGTAAGTTTTCTTTGAGAAAGCTTTTGACTCAAAGTCCTTGTAAATTATTAACAAAATATTTCCAACATCAATTATTACCATACACCTGTAGGAATGGGTTTCAGCCGTTTATAATGATATTCACTCCAATTTCATCATATATAGAAACATGTCACCTCATTTCTGCTCTTCGTGAGTGAGTGAGTATGGTTTTACGCCGCTTTTAGCAATATTCCAGCAATATCACGGCAAGGGACACCAGAAATGGGCTTCACACATTGTACCCATGTGGGGAATCGAACCCGGTCTTCGGCGTGACGAGTGAATGCTTTAACCACTAGGCTACCTCAACGCCCCATTTCTGCTCTGAAATATTGGTGATAATCTGTTTTGCCGTGTGCTGAAAAAAAATAGAACAATTCGGACATAACTGGAATAACCACTGATCAGAAAATCGCCTCCTTTTCCCAATATGCAGACAACACTGAATTCAGGTTAGAAGGAAGTGAAAAATCATTTCAAGCACATAATCTGTTTGCTGATATTTCAGTTTTAAGGATTAATTATGATGAGTCACAGGTTATTTAGAACAGCAGTGGAAGAACATGCCTGGTCTAAAATTGGAGTGGATTACAGAAATTTGCAGAATTACGTTCTCTACATGTGGGTGTGAGATGGTTAACTGGAACTTCGAAGTTAATTGTTTTGAAATTCAAGAGATAATAAATCAGCAGATGGATAAACAGAATATTTTTTTTCCGGTTTATTTGGAATAATAAAAGAGACTGGATCAAACAAGAAACTTTATGCAGGTCAGTTTCTCAAGGAACGCTTGGTATGGTTGATGTATTTTCTCATGCAAAGTCACTAAAAGTGAATTGGATGGAAAAGCTATTTACAAATGAAAATTATAAACCAAAAGTCACTGTGTTCTTTAATCTGATTGGTTGAAAAACATGATCAAATGGTATTCGATTCCCGGAAATTCGCTGCGTATTAATACATACAAACATAGCTCACACCATTGTATTGTTACGTCGTCAGCTGTGATGACGTCATTCAAATTATATTGTGACGTGAAGTCCGAATGACGTCACAAATGAGCAGTTCCAGATGCTACCATGGGAGACAGCCGAAACGGCCGGCTGATGACATTTCACTGCTGTACCCGTACTCGATGTCAATGAGTACAGACACAAAAACGTGTGTGGACCTTTTGGTTTACTTTTGAGTTTACAATTTCGATAAACATCATGTGTTGGCCAATTTCCGGGTGTTATTGAGTATTTGAAGCACGGGAATATTTCATTTGAAACCTCCGGCTGACGCCGTCGGTTTGTGATATCCTTTATAACACAATTGCCAACAGGATTAGCGCTAAAGTTTGGAAAGACGAATTGTCGCAATACATATGGTTATGTTTCAAAACAAATAGAAGCAACTTCAGGCGAAAGGTTTTCTGGCAGAAAGCCAAGGTTTTAACGCCAACATCGGTATTGGTAAACAAACTTCTTTAACAAAAGCTGGGTTGGAAAAGGTCTTACTCAAATATTATTTATTCCTATTGATGGTAAGACCTTCATATCCTTGACAGAATTTAAAGACTGTTATAATGAGAAGGTGAATTTCTTGGAATATCTTGGTATGATAAGTTCTGTAAAGACATTTCTGAAAGTAATCCTGTCGCCCCTAGTGAAAAAATATATATTACACGAACTTGCGAGTGTAAAAAGGTTTCCAAAAGATATGATCATACATTGTTTACTTCCAAAAGCAACATCAAATCACTGCTTAAAAGGTAGAATGACACTGTTATAACTGAAAAGTTTAATTGGCCAAATATTTACACAACACTTCAAGACTGCTCAAGATAAAAAATTACGATGGTTCGATAAAAGACTGTTTCATAGAAAAATATAAATATATACTTAGTTCGTTGTGCAGTTTCTGTAGCAATAACAGGAAAGTATCTTTACTTTCGTTTGGGAGGGTCATATTTGCAACATGACCTAGAGGATAGATGTACCAATTCTGTTTGGATTAAGGGAGAAAATGTTTTATTATATTTTATTTTAATGTCATCAAAGTTTTAAAATTTATAAATGTAAACGGAAAAAATGAAACTATCAATAAAGATTTTTCAGAATGAACTAAATATACATACAATGCATACTGAACTGACTTTTCAAAACCAAATGCAAAACTTTGTTCTTACAAGGTGGTGTTTTCATTATGATTGTACCGTTTTGTTGACATGTTTTTCAATCCAAATTGACAGTTATTACCAACATAAGCGTGTTTTCTGATGAAAAAGCATATCGACCAAACGCACCTCAAAAGGCAGACGTGGTGAAAGGTTCTGTATGACATTCGTGCTAATGAAAATGCACGTGCATATTGTGACAACCCTACCAATGAACGCCAGTCCCAAACTCGCCTGAAATCATTCTTGGTTTGACACAATCGCCATGCCACGACTTACGAGAGATCAGAGGAACCAAGCCTTGGGACGATTGCAAGTTGGCCAGACTGCACAGAGGGCAGCTAATCATTTTAACGTATAGCTGTAATATCGCTTAGTGCGGCGTAAAACTAAACTCACTCTCTCACTCATTGTGCACAGAGTGCACGTGCCACGCACGATAGGTGACATTAAATTTCATACAGAGTTATCAGCTACATGCTAATTTACGGTTATTTTTATAACCTTTCAGATAACTTATATTTTTTGCAATGTAATGCACAATAATTGAGCTTCATGTTGATGATAAAATGAATTGCTTGCCAGAATTATTGTTTCAAGATGACATATAATAAAAGATATTCAAAGATCACGGTTTTAATAAAACAATATATGGTTTTGCGGAATTAGATTAAAAAATGGGAAGTACCAAACATCCGCCCCCAATCCACCCCAGAATGTCAAATGGTTGGTGCCTTACGAATATAGCGTATCGTATGAATTAATAAACGATTTCTTCCTTGGCAACACTCGGCTCTCTCAGATCGCTACCGGGGAACGTCAAGGCATGGTCATATACATCATGATGTTTTGGCTAAAGGCTGTATATACGTTATTAGTACCATCTGTCATAATTCTGACATATGGAACAAAGGTCCTTACTCAGTGTTCTAACAACAGATACCTCGACGACATATACCTCGCGAACGATGTCTACGACATCAGCATGACACCCTCTCTGATGGACTGCGTTGCAAGATGTTACGCTCACTCCAAGTGTCAGTCAGTTGGATTTGAACCAGAAACCCTGAAGTGTCATCGTCACACGCAAAACAGTACCCTCGCCCCTAATGACCTCGTCGTTTTCCCCGGCTGGGTACATAGTGACAAGGACGCTTGGCCAGAGGTGAGTAAACATGGAAGCGTAATTGGTTCAATTTCCAGAGTGTAGACTACCGCGAGTACCCCACTCAGACAGAATCATTGTTTGCCAATTTATTACCTATTGTAGTACCAAGACCTTGCCAACGCGATTTTGCCTAAGTTCCAAGTTTTACCATTTTGTCACATGCACCTTAATTGTAACACAGAAGTCTGGTAACACTGTCATCTTTTGGTTATGGTTTTTGGTTCTTATAGTAGATGTCACTGTCTGAGGAACAAACTAACACTAAATAGTGATAGTCTTCTATAGCTAACTTCCGAGGGGCCTCCCAAAAGTAGTCGGCCTAACTATATTCTCGATGTCCAATGTTAGAAAAGCTTCCATTTTATTTTGAAGGAATCATTAGCAAAGCAATATCCAAATTTTCACATATGTGGCTAATGTGGTTAACGACATATTAGTCATCACAACACATTGGGGTATAATGTTTCTTTAGAAATTGCAGAAAGTGAAAACGATCTGTCATTTTGTACCTCTTGGATAATGGTATCCCCACATATAAAATATGTTCAGTATAGTATTGGATGACTTCCCGTCATAATCAACATTCAAAGATTTGGATTGCTTGATTTATATTTAGACGGGGCTGTTTTGAAAGGACACCCCAACTTTAATCTTTCAAAAACATTGTGTCCAGATATTCAAGCTGGCATTGTTTACATTCAATTTGAGTGCTGACACTTGTGTGACCATTCAGTATTAGTTTGAAGCCTTGGCATCATGTATTAATAAGTGAAAACATTAGAATAAATTATGTCCTTATGATTACGTCATCTCTTTCAGTAAACATCATGGGGGACGGTGTGTGTGTGTGTCACTTTCAGTAGTTTCAAATTGCATTTTATGCACTTTAATATCTACGTTTGATTATAGAGGATTTCTTAAACACATAAAATGTTTCTGGCATAGTGTGTTAAAAAAATCTGAAGTTTGTGATGCATTTATTGCAGATTTTGCGTTTTTAGGGGGTACCAAGTTAAAGTCAAACAAAATGGGGATCGTGAGGCTGGAACATGGCAAAAGCAATTTGCTTGAGGTTGAGAGATAATATGTAGAAAAATAAAACATAACAACAGCTGCATTTGTATAATTTTCTCGGTGAGGCCGACTACGTTTGGGACGCTCCTCCTCCATGTCTGACACATTGGTACAAATCAATACCAAACCATTTCCTCTGTCTATTGTCAGTCTTAGCAATCCGGCCCTCAGCTAAATAGGAATATTTTCATACTTCTTATCCATGTTAAAATATACATTTCGTTCATGTTTCTGTAACAATTTCCAGTTTCCGTAGATTTTATTGTTTCTGTCACTAAACCGGATATTGCATCAGAGACCAATAACAACAATAAAAGCTCTAATACAACAGGGAAGAATTGAACATTATACTTCCAATCATTTTGTAGATGACCGGTCAATAAATGAAAATGGCAAAGGAGAGAATATACAACTCTGCTTTACAGATGCATAAATGCTATTTATGGCTATTAGCGCTTTGCCAATCCATGAAGATCGGGTTAGAATCGTACCGATCTACATAACTGGCATATGATGACATGCGTCAACCAAGTCAGCGAAACTGACCACCCGATCCCGTTAGTGGCCTCTTACGACAAGCATGGGTTGCTGAAGATCAGATCTAACCGGTTCTTCACGGGTATCTGGATTAGTTTCCTCGTCGTTAGAGAGTCATTCTCCTGTCCTACAACGTCACAAATTTCCAACATGTGAGAACGGTTTCTCGTCACAAATGGTGAAGAGTGAGTGAGTTGAGATTTTAAGTCACATCGGTATTTCAGCCCTATCTTGGCAAGATGTTATAAACAGGCTATAGATCGCCAACAACTGGTGGTAGGTCTCCATACCAGGGACCAGGGACACTTACAGTACATTTGCTTCCTCCGAGCTGGATTTACACCACCCCTTCAGCTGTTAGCAATTTAGGGAAATCTAACCATACATTAAATGGACACATATTCCACGATTGAAAAGGTGGCAAGTTTAAATTTACTTGGAACGCTTTGGGATATCCTCTCAGGAGGACAATAATTTACCCCCTTTTGAGAATGCGGCTACTTTATATAATCAGTGTAGAATTATTAGAGTGGTGTCACAGATTTGTTGAGTGCTGCCTTAGCAGCAAAATCGGCCATTGTGTGTTACCCGAAATTCCAACGTGGCTAGGTAACCATCAAACGACGATGTCGTGAAGAAGATATACGTAGTGTGTGAGAAAGATAGCACACAAGGGCATATCTGAGGAAGATGTGTTCGGGGGAGTGAGAGTTGACATTTCTCATCTGTCGCGAGCCGGGTGGTAAGACAAAGAGGCCGATCTTGCCCTATAGGTTTCCTTGGCAACAGTCTTCTATTGCATATCACATGTACAGTCCCTCCGCATCTCATCTACCAATTGTATATTTCCAGGGCTTCTCGATTTCATATTATTTCAAAGCTTTTCTTCTGCTCGGTTAAGAGACTGATGCCTGACCTAACCAAAGAATTTTCAAAAACTGTGGAATTTTCACAAACTTGCGTGGGTGGGCAAAGAGGCCGATCTTGCCCTATAGGTTTCCTTGGCAACAGTCTTCTATTGCATATCACATGTACAGTCCCTCCGCATCTCATCTACCAATTGTATATTTCCAGGGCTTCTCGATTTCATATTATTTCAAAGCTTTTCTTCTGCTCGGTTAAGAGACTGATGCCTGACCTTACCAAAGAATTTTCAAAAACTGTGGAATTTTCACCAACTTGCGTTTCATCCCTGCACAGGGGCCAAGTTAGTCTCCTCTGTATCGTTCAGGTTTAGTATACGTAGTGCGTTCGCAATGCATGAGACCCTATTGGTAAGCGTTTAATAAGGTCTGAGACAAATTCATCCACTTTAATCACTGTTTCGTGGCCTAAATGTCAGTTTCGAAGCACTATTAGATCAACGTCCTCATATTATGTCTTAATTAGTGAATTTGCATAGTTTTAAATATTCAAAAGCGTGTATAACCAACATAGAATTGACCCAAGTTGATTTCACAATTTGGTCAAAATGTTGTGAAAATGATTGAGTGTTATCACATAATTATGTAGTCCACTTATATTGTATAGTCTCTATAGTACAGAATACATTCTGAGGTCAGTTTAGGCAGTATTAAGTGACTGATTTAATAATCGTCAGTTATGGAAGACAGAAAATTTAGAAGCACCCAAGAAAACAACCCGTCTGAATGATAGTGGCTCATTATACATGTATGGTTATCAGGAATGTTCACCTGGCAGTTCACTAATAGATCACTTGGCACGTGGAATTTCATAATGCGCTCAAAACATTCTTTAGTAGGTTGGCCTGGGAGTATCACTGTCTATGACACTGTTCATAGAACAACGTCATGAATTGTTGCTAGAACAACTAACATACAAATGATATTGAGTGAGTGATTGCGTTAAGATTTTTACTCACATCGGCAATATTTCAGCCATTATAATCGGCATTTAAATTAGAAGAAAAAAACATAATAACGAAGGACAGTAAAATAACTAGATTATCACAGATAGAGAATTAAAACTAGCATGTAACTGTAAAATTAAACATATTTTATGAACAATACAATAAATACAAACGGGCTGGAGATCTCAAGCAACTGAAGTACCAGCACCAGCCATGGGGACTTACAGCACCTTTGCTACCTGCATGGACCCTAGCTGGATTTACACCATTCCATAAGCCACTGGTGATTGAGACAATATAGCCATAAATCAAAATCACCTATATACTTCGATTAAAAATTGTGGTAAGAGGAAATAAACTGTGAATGTTTCGGGACTTACGTATCCTCCCTGGAGGATAATGACATTGAGTGAGTGAGTTAACATTTAACGTCATCTCGGCAATATTTCAGCCATTTCAATGACATTGAGAGTCATTGCAATGTCTATTCATCCCCTATGTATACATCTGCTGAATACTCCACTCTATGAATCTCTATAACATGGCAAGAGAGATAATCTGAAAATCAACTCCTTTTATTCTTGTGGTTTAATATTAATAAATTTCGACTTATATTTGAAATGATGTTCCATATCTCTTGAACTAAATGTTTCACACTCCCAACTATGTCGTTGTTTAAAAGTGTTAGGGTCTCAGATATTATTACATACTTATGAGCATTAATGAAGCGCGTCACCTTCTTCTTTGATAAGTACTAAAACACTACCAGTTGTTGTGTATGATTTGAAAACCGAAACCTTATTAAAATGTAACATATGTTACTTTGATTAAAACCTAACCATATCTGATATATCCAATTCTCATAATCAGACTTCTGTTTAGTGAGTGAGTTTAGTTTTACGCCGCCTTTAGCAATATTTCAGCAATATGACTGCAGGGAACACCAGAAATGTACTTCACACATTGTACCCATGTGGGGACTCGAACCCTGGTCTTCGGTGTGACGAGTGAACACTTTAACCACTAGGCTGCCCCACCGCCCCAACAGGTATTTCTTGAAATCTGAGAGGAGTGAGTGAGTTTAGTTTTACGCCGAACTCAGCAATATTCCAGCTGGATGGCGTCGGTCTGTAAATAATCGAGTCTAGACCAGGCAATGCAGTGAGCATGAGCATCGATCTACGCAACCGGGATACGATGACATGTGTCAACCAAGTCAGCGATCACCCAATCCCGTTAGTCGCCTCTTACGACAAGCATGGGTTACTGAAGACCAATTCTAAACCAGATCTCCACGGGTAAATCTGAGAGGGGTACACAAAGAATATCAACATTCCCGGACGGTATGGTCCCAATGATTATGCCACGAATCGGAGTGAGTGAGTGAGTGAGTGAGTGAGTGAGTTATTATTTAACGTCACATCGGCAATATTTCAGCCATATCGTGACGAGAACATTTGATATTGAGAAAGAATATATATATATAGACATTATAAAAACCTGCCGACAAAGGACAGTAAAGCAACTAGAGTATCACAGATATATATGTAAAACTAGTAGTTGAATCTAAAACATAGTAACTATAGGGGACAACACAATAAAAAAATGGGCTATAGATCGCCAACAACTGAAGGTAGATCACCAGACTAGGAGCCATGGGGACTTACATTACTTTTGCTACCTGCATGGACCCTAGTTGGATTTACACCATCCCTTCAGCCATTGGCGACAGAAGAGACATCGAGCCATAAATTAAAAACACACTTATTCTACGATTAAAAAGCAGGTACACTTAGATTGACTAAATGTTCCACGAATCGGATTGTCTCACAGTTTTCAAATAATGACTGGTGTAATTGTATCAACCACTACTGACTGCAATACCAGTACCTGGTCTAGGCTCCCCTGGCGCAGATACCATCTGGAGTTCATATCGAGGCTCTTTGCGGGCCTGTTTTCCTATTGCAAATAGGCGATACCGGCTCGAAAATTGTGAGGTCTAACTCTGTCATCCATAAATATAGGACCCCTAAAAAGGGGATGGTTGTCACCATGTGGTACGACGGCGGTATCCAGTACTTCCTGTTCATAACGTTGTCCCAGGTACTGTAATGAGATCCCACGTGCAGCCATACGAAACGCTACCCCACACCATCACCGAGCCAATACCAAAGGATTTAGAAGCATGGAACATCTAGTGATATTCCTCGTTACAATGGCCGTCGGTAGAGACTTTCATCAGACCAATGAATACCAAGCCAGGTTTTTAAGTTGAGGTTTTCTTGGATACCTGCAGACGTTCTTCCTGTCTCTGTGAGGAAGTCTGATTGGACGACGTATCCCCAGACTAGCACACGCCAGCCTCCCTCTGATGATACTAGTGGAGGGTCGGACTTACTGGTGAAGTTTTTCGGCATGGGTAATAGGATTGTGTCTTGCCAGACAAATTAGGGCTCAGCTATCATGGTCATTGGTCTCCCTTGGTCTTCCAGAGCCTTTATTCACCGGTGGCCACGTACGTCCTCACAAGTCGACTATTAACCCAGTCTAAGTAAACTTAGGCTCAGTATTATTCGTTACACTGCATATACTGAGTCTAACAAACCCTAGTAGAAGGTCTCATCAGCTAACCATTTCAATTGACCAATCAGAACACAGCTTACCAAGTTGCGAAAGTTGTAATTCGCACATACCTTTTGAACTTTTACATCGAAAAAGTTTGTACCCGAACGATTCCGAATGCTATTTTCCCTACGATCGCTTCCGAGTGATGCACATGGAGCACGCCACAACAGTGAGTAAACAGTCGGTGAAAAAAGCATTTTTGTCAATGTTAAATATTAGCTAATGGTAACCATGTCATCAGAAAGCCCTAAGCGTATATACTGCAGATCAAGTATCTGTGTTTAATGCAGATTTACGTTTGTTGAGAGATAGTGTCAGTGACCGGGGAATTTTGTAAGTCCCGCCGATCCCTAAACATCAGCCGTTGCCTGATTGGTAAAATCCGTTCGGATTTGATTGGACGGTCATAGGTCGCTCAGATGTTAGCTGACGCGAACTTCTACTAGGTTTTGTTAGACTTAGTATACAGCAGTGTAACAAATAATACTGAGCCTAAGTTTACTTAGACTGACTATTAACCGTGTTGTTAATTTTAAAGTTAGCACCGATGGTCTGAACTTTAGGCCACGGAGCCGGATAAAGCTACGAGAGCCCAATGCGCAAACGTGAGTTTGCGATTGCTTGGTCACCGACCCTCAGACAGGCGTGGCTCCGGGCTGTACACCGAAGCCGCCATTTGCGTTCAAGATGTCGATGTTCAATGTGTCCTGCAATTCACATTAAGTAACGCAGCTGGCTGCGCTCTTCATCGACGCACGAGCCGAGTTACCCCCCTGCATCATGCATGCCAGTAACTTCTCATTGTATAGTTGATGAAAGTCTACGTCTCGCCATGTCTGGAAAAGTTAATTTCTTAAATCTTTTAAATCAGTTAAGTACAGTGTGGAGCAAATACTGCAGTTATGAAAATTGTCCCCCATTGAGCTTGGCGCCTGAACATTTGACCCATTGATGTTGAGACAGTGTGTGAAGGTGTTCATGTGCATTTAAGTGTGCTGGGGTATGATCGCCTTTGAACAAAAATTTACAAATTGTCCATGGATACACGTGGTGCTAAATTAATGCTCACGGGTAGATATACCCTAATTGCTCTTGTAGTTTCGGCTGCCCAAGCCGCACCTGGTTTGCTCTTTTTTCAGGCTGTAAATATCAGCTGACCCGTGAAGATTCGGGTTAAAATTGTTTTTCAGCAACCCATGCTTGCCGTAAGAGGTGACTAACGGGATCGGGTGGTCGGGCTCGCTGACCTGGTTGACGCGTGATGCATGGGAAGTAAAACATGACAGTAAGGGGGAAAACTATTGCATATTCTACACACTTGCTAAGAAATACAAGAGAAAAACATAAATGAAATGTGAGATATCGGAATAAGACGAGCTCCAGAGTAAGATATCTGTCCATATTTACTTCGTTTTGAGGCAGAAATATTAGGGATAATGATAGGAATATTTCTTAGAGGACTATTGGAGTATATGCAGAAGACACCGAACTATTTCCAGACGGCTCAGCAACGTCTCTAAATGACGCAATAACAACGCTAACTCGGAGGTCACGTGGTCTATGGCGGAGTGAGATTGACGGTGCAAACGGCTCACCGAAAATCTCATGAAATGAAGTCTCTAACCCCCGGTTCAACGCCTAAAAAAGACAAATGAGAAACGTAAGCAGTCCGAGACCCGGGGGACCAGCCTGGAGACGACAAACACGCTAAAAGGGACTGTTTTCCCTGCACGAAGATCGCTTGGAGACGGACGATGAAACACATGGCAGCCATGATGTTACGTCAGGGCCCGAAAAATATCCTGACTTGAAAGAGGTGTATGGCGCCGTTGTCAGCTCTAAGGAAGAGCTAAAACAAGAACTCTATTGACTTTATTTCTAAGGAAGTTCAGGAACTCAAGTCTGTAACAACTGAACATAGTGCAAGCCTCGTCAGAATTGACAAAACGCAAGAAGAAATGGCAAAACGTGTTCGTGACTTGGGGGATCGAGTGAAAGATTATGAACGTCTTTCTCGGCAATTCAATCTGCTCATCCATGGAATATTCTAAAATGAACCTGCAGAAGACACCATGAAAGTGACAATGCAGTTTATGACAAATAAGTTAAAGCAACCCCACATGACATCGAAGATTGAAACAGCACACGAGTTGGGGAAGCGGTCCTTAAATCACACTCGACCGATCATTGTACTGACTCAGTATTCACCTGATGAAGGAGCAAGAATTAGCTCTGAAACGTCGTGTAAAGAATAAAAAGAAGTTGTTATCCATAAAATTGTCATCTATTCAGTTAAAAATTGTTGCATACAACCCAGTATTCGTAGTGACCATAAAGCTGTAATTTTACAATATTATGAGGAAAGGAAAAGTAAGCCTAACTTTTGGAATTGTAATAATTCACTACTTAAAGATCAGGAGTATGTAGATAAAATTTAAAAAAATAAGAATGTAAAGGAAGATTTAGACCCAGCAATGCACTGGAATTGGATTAAATTCAAAATATTGACAATAAGTATTGAATATGCCAAAACTATAAATAAATTGCAGTTCAAAAGGGAGAGAGAATTAATAAAGAAATTATCCATATTAGATAATCAGTTACAGGATAGTGATGATGAAAACGTACAAAGGAATATGAGGATAATAAGACTGAATTAGAATTGATTTATGAACGAGGAGCTGAAGGGGCTTTCATAAGATTACGAGCTAACTAGTCAGAAAAGGGTCAGAAAAGTAATAAATATTTTTATAATTTAGAAAGACAGACAAAGTAAAAACGTTATCCGAGAATTAGTGAATGGTAACGGTGTCAGAATAGAAAATGAACAAGACATACCGTCAGAAATTAAAGATTTTTATTTCTATTTTATTTTCAAGTCGAAACACAAGGATCGATGAAGACATTTTAGAGTATTCTGATCAAAATGTACCTCAGGTTCAAGAGGAAGATAAGCCCATGTTTATGAAAGATATTGATTTCACTGAGCTTTATAATGCTTTAAAACAAATGAAGCCGAACAAGACGCCAGGTTGTGATGGTTTAACCAGTGAATGTTATAAATATTTTTGGCAAGATTTAAAAGTTTTCTTTAAAACATCACTGGAATATTCTTATGAAATACTTACATTTAGTGTTTCACAAAGACGTGGTGTTATAACATTAATTGACAAACCCAATAAAGATGTAAAATATTTGAATTTTTTTAGGCCTATTACTTTACTTAATGTCGATTATAAGTTTTAGCTAATATAGGATAAAGGCTGTTTTAGATCATATAATCCATGAAACTTAAAATGGTTTTTACGAAAGGTTTAAGTATACATGAAAATGTAAGATTGTTATTAGATATCATTGAAACATACAAAGATGAGGGGCATGTATTTTTTTTAGACTTTGAGAGAGCATTTGATTCTGTTGAATTTAAGTTTATTACCAATACTCTGAAGAAAATGGATTCCCTACTAAGCTTATTAACTTAGTAACCCTTTGTTATGTAATGATATTTCATCATGTGTTATTTATGGTGGCCGATCTACAAGTCGAAAACTTTAGAGGAACAAGACAGGGGTGTCCGGTTAGTCCGTATGTATTGTTGATATGTTCTGAATTAATAAACAACAAGTTTTGTAGCATAGATTGCATCAATGGTTTACAGTTTGCAGGAAATAAATTAAAAGGTATATATTACGCTGATGACTCTCCACCATTATTAAAAGATAAAAACTCAATCCGGAAAGCCTTGATTTTTATGTTAAACAATAAAATTTCAGTGGCCTAAAACTTAATTTAGACAAATCAGTCCTAATGTCTCTAAGAAAAGAGGACTTTTGCCCACCTTATGGAATTCAGAAAGTATCGAGATAAAAATACTTGATGTTACATTACATACATTACATAATGTTAGACCTTAATGACTTTGTTTGTTTTTATGATAATATTGAAATTTCACTAGAAAATCTAAAGAAGAGATTTGAAATCTGGAAGTCAAGAAATTTGACAGTTTATGGTAGACTCTTATTTAGTAAATCAGAAGGCATTTCAAGGCTTGTTCATATATCACTCCCCAAAAAAGTTGTCAAGTCTATTAACAGAGAGCTATTTACTTTTATTTGGAATAGCAACTCTGAGAAGGTTTCAAGAAATCGTCTCACACAAGGTTATGAAAATGGGGGCATTAAAGCTTTAGATTTTGATGTATTTAATAAAGTACTTAAACGAGTATGGCTTTCTAAATATTTCAAGAATACGAAATTTTGGAGCTATCAAGTTCTGCCAATATTTGAAACTGTAGGCTCCCTTGTGTTTTTATTAAACTGCAACTTTGACTTACACAAACTGAATTTAAACACCCCACTGTTTTATAAGGATATCTTGAATATCTGGAAATTCCATTTTTACAAAGATGTTGACATTTTTTAATCAAATTATTTGGAAAAATAAAAAGGTGCTTATAAACAGAAAAAGCTTATATGAACTCAGATTGGAAAGAAGCAGGTATTATTTATGTTTGGCCATTTCTGCTTGGTGTTTAGTCTATCCTTGGGCCGTGTTCTGCGATCCATTGTGATGCATCTGAAGAGTGCATGGCATCACGAACGGAGGTTCCAATCTGCCATGAAGTAACTACCTATTCCGGAACATCGACGACAGGTAAGAATTTCAACATCCATAAAAAATATCTCTGCTAAACGCGGAGTCGATTGTACAATTCTGACAATATCATCAGTATGTATGTGTTTGACGCTGCATTCAGCAGTATTACAGCTGTACGACATGGTCTGTAAGCATCGAGTCTGGACCAGACAATTCAGTCATTAACAACCTGGAATATGATGATGGAGCATGTGTTTATGAATGGTTCGGGACAGTAGACGATACTTTTGTCATAATTAACCCAACCGATGATTCCATCTGCCTTCTCAACCACCTAAATGCCCGACATCCACGCATGAAGTTCACAATGGAAGAAGAAACCGCCAACAAGCTACCATTCCTCGACGTTCAAGTAGAGAAAGACAACAAGAAGCTCCACACACATAGGAGTGGGTTGGTGAGTTTAGGTTTACGCCGCACTCGGCAATATTCCAGCTATATGACAGTGGTCTGTAAATAATCGAGTCAGGACCAGACAATCCAGGGATCAACAGCATGAACATCGATCTACGTAATTGGGATACGATGACATGTGTCCACCCAGTCAGCGAGCCGGACCACCCGATCCTGTTAGTCGCCTCGTATGACAAGCATGGGTTACTGAGGATCAATTCTAACCCGGACCTTCACTTCTTTAAGTGTCTGGTTAAGTGTCTATAGGAAACCAACCCACACGAACCAATATCTTCACTTCACATCTAATCACTCCTACAAGTCAAGAGAGGAATAATCACACCCTAGCCAGAAAAACTGTTTGAGATGCATTCTAGAATTTGTAATTAATAGGAATAACAAGGTTTTCTAACCTGGTCATCAAAACCATCAAGACCACCCTCAACCCAAGAGACAAACCACCACGTCAGCAATCAGCACCATGCATCATCAGCACCATTCATCATCAGCATCCCATAATGTCGATACAACCAGCGACCATATCCGTAGTCTACTAAAGAAAGCAAGCCAACATAGATGTTGTGTTCCAGAGAGGCATATCGATTCAGCATATTCTACAAGCCAACGGTAAACCAGCAACAAGCAACAAAGAAGACCCTTCAGGCGTTGTCTACCAAATTCACTCGTGACTCGTACACATGGGAAACGTCCCGCCCCCTAAACATGAGATTCAAGGAACATCAGACATTTGTGAAGAAAAAGACTCCAAATTAGTCCTTTTCGACCACATCTAACTTTATACGAACCATACCATCCTTTGGAACAACATCAGCATCCTTGTAGTCAACCGGTCAGACTACAAAATAAGAAAACTTTTAGAGGCAAGCAAAATCAAACGATGTAGCCCAACAGCTTACCATCATCTAATTAAGGCTAATCAAGAATAACCTTCCCTATCCTTTGTCCATCTGGCTTCAATCATTATATGATATCACAACAAGAGTCAGTAATGTCAACATACTGTACATAAACCTCCTCAATTTAATAAAAACAGATACCATTCATGTATAAATTTTTCCTTGTGCATAATGTTGTGTCACTTACTTGTTAACGTGTTAGCATCTACACCGAAACGTCGCATCTGTTGCAATGAAGAAGTTGTCTATCCATCAAAAAAGTTCTCTTCAACATACTCGTTTCTAAATGTCACTTAAAGATGTCGCTATCAAAAAGTAAGGATACTATGTGTTGGCGAAAAATGTGAGCATATCCTGCCCCACCGGTGACACCTGTCATGAACAAATGCAAAGTCTAGTTAACTGTTCACCTGAAATAAGTCGGGAACGTATGGTACACGTCAAAATAGGGAATTGAATCGGACATAATTTTTGTCACTAATGCATCAAATTTTGAAATTCCTCAACATGTCCACCATTTTTAAAGCCGTGTCGAGGCCTTAAATGTTATAACCTTGATTGAAAAACTTCTTGACCAGAGTTGTATGACGCTATTTGAAATCTTGGTTAAAAGAGCATCCGTGACATAAGCTTATGACATAAAAACATGTATTCTTACCCCTATGACATAACTATGCACATTGGATATGCAAATTAGTTAAATGAAGTGGGATATTTTTCTGTGTGAGCGAAGTTTGATTCGACAGATAAATATCATTGAAATTATACCAGAAATATAATCAGATGACACAGACAAGTTGTTGAACCGTTATTAGAGTTTCAGTTATCCTCCAAAACTCAATAATTCGAGGAATGAATATGCCAAAGAAATCCAGTTTGTGTATTTTAGTTCGCAGAACATTTCTGTTATGAGAGTGTGTTTTTTGTAATTTGTATTATCATTAATAAGGTGATAGTTATTATGGGTCACAATGTGTAAAGTTTTGAGTGTGGGTTGTGGCTCACATCTCACATCTCACATATCATATATGTTCAATGGCAATAGTATTTATAGCGGCACGCCTTTTGATAGCACTTCAGAGTTGCCTCCCTTGGCAATCTTGTTTATTTACGTCTTTCATCATGCCGTGTGATGCACAAGATTTGATAACATTCATGATACAACCTAGCTTTGCTAGAATGCTCGAGAACTGTGTAAAAGCTATATAAAGGTTTGAGACTTTTGTGAAAAAATTATTTCCAACTTCTGCACATTTCAAACTTGAGGCCAAACCTGCTATGAGGAAATTTCAGATTTTGAAAATTGTGTTGATTCACTATATTGATGAGTGAGTTTTTGAACATGAAGCTTTGGAAATGTCGAAAGAAGAAAATTCAGAACTTGAGATGAAAAAACTTAAAATTCAGTTACAAATTCAAAAAGAAGAAAATCGAAAAACAAGAAGAGCTAAAACGGATTGAAATAGAAAGAGAAAGAAAAGAAATAGAATTGAGAAAATTGGAAATTGACAGGGAAAACAATTGAAAAACATGCATCACTTCTCACGATATTTATGATTTCGACAAGTTTCTAAAGTAAACTTTGATACATTTATATCTTAAAAGGGAAATAATCATGTAATACTGATAACTAGCTCGTGGATATTTCACGTGTCTTGCAAAATATGATTGGTCTGTCATTGAGTGACCTGAAAAACGAAATAGAGACACATGCTCATGAAATGTTAGTTTTGAACATTGCCAAGACGTAACTGTTCTGAACAAAGGTAAACTCCCGCGAAGCGAGGTGTGTATTGGACAGTACCTAGCGAGACATAGCGAGGGACAGTCACTCATAGTCGCGGTCGCTCAGTGCGGTCAACCGATGCCTAGGCTTACTGACCATATGAATTTCGTGAAATGTCCTTTATTGCATTGTGTAGTAAGATATTGGACTGAAAAGTTTGTTGAGGTGTAAACTTAAGCAATTGTAGGCAAAGGGATATTTTCACTGCAGTGAACATATATCAAATTTCTGGCACATCAGGGAAAGTATCATTCTTCTCAGATTCAGAAATCTGTCTTTCACACTTAAGAATAGATAAAATGTATCATTTGTGTTATTTGTTAAGGGAAAAATCAACCTCCTCTATTTATCGGTATAATACTGATTAACCAAGACTCGGTTAATATTTCAAATACAGAAACCAGCTCGTGATGAATCCTGTCTTTATAAACTGACGATCCTTTTCAGGGATAATAATGATATACTACCCATCAAAAATTTATACTCACTAATGCAAATATAGCTAGTCAACTGTTCTAAACTATATAGATTTTGCGAAATATTCCATACTGTTTAAAGGTACAGTTTACACATGAACTAATTTATTGTAAAACAACTTCGTAACGTTGAAAAGATTATTCAATAAGTTCAATAAATCGGTGAAAATCGGTGAAAATCCTAACAAAACGTTACCTAACAAAACTGTTTACACACGATAACATGCTTTTCAGCATGTTTGCACATGCTCGATATATGCAACATTTGCTTGGTTCCTCCATTAGTAACATCTTCCATGTAACCATATATATATGCATAACATATAGTGAGTGCTTAAGTGAGTCTAAACTTTTATAGTTGATTTCCGTTACAACACCCTTGAAATTAAGCTCAATATCAATCTACTTGCCTTGTACAGCCGACTCCACTGGACTTACCCAATGCCCGAATCCACCTCCATTACTACACTCCAACATCAGTGACGGCATGCAGGTAGTTGGAAGTGTTCGGACATACACATGTCTCCAGGGTTACCGGGACCTTTCATCTCATAGTGTGACGGTCAACACAACATGCCTCCAGAATCTAACTTGGAGCCACGTCGATCTTCAGTGCCCAGGTACATTCAGTTTGTAATCTAGACATGTCACTAAACACCATGTTTACGTATATTTGTTGTTTTACGCCGCACTCAGCAATATCCAGCTATATGGCGGCAGTCTGTAAATAATCGAGTCTGGACCAGACAATCGAGTAATTGACAGCATGAGCATGGTTATACACAATAAGGATACACGTGTCAACCAAGCCTTTGTGTTGGGCGCGCACTCAGCATTAATCCAGCTTCAGTCCGTTATCTAGCGAGGGCAAGTCACAATGGTTTGTTTGTTTGTTTGTTTGTTTGTTTGTGCGACACTCAGTAACATTCAAACTATATGATGGCGGTCTGTAAATAATCCGCCCATTTTTTATTTTGTACTGTCTATAGTGATTTAATTTTACGTTAGCGTACTAGTTTTAAATTTATATAGCTGTGATGTTCTAGTATCTTTACTGTCCTTCGATGACAGGTATTTATGTTCTAACCTTATTGATTTTCATATTGATATAAACTAGATTGTTCTCGTCACGATATGGCTGAAATTTTGCCGATGTGACGCTAAATAATAACTCACTCACTCACTCACTGTAAATAATCAAATTATTGACAGCATGAGTATCGATGTTCACAACTGGGATACGATGATATGGGTCACCCAAGTCAGCGAGCCCGACCACCCGATCCCGTTAGTCGCCTCAGGCATGAGTTGCTAAAGAGCAATTCTAACCCGGGTCTGCACGGGCCTCATGTTTACATGTATATCCTGAGGCTTGATAGTTAAAAAGAGCGACAAAACCATTTCCACATCCACACCACAAGAGCCTATTTACGATTTCGACCACACCATGAGCGTGTGCCTATGAATCGATAATAACAAGCGCTAACGAGAAGTTGAGCGTATCCTGACCAACCAAGGGCAAAGGCTAGTCATTTGCTCCTCTGAAAACTACATGTTATTTTGATGGAATAATATCAGCGTTGAAATGAAAAAGAAACCTGAAAAAATTCTTGTAACAAAACAAAACATTTAAATGAAGCGTTTTTCAATAAATATATTGGGTGTGTTAAAATTTAAAGTCAATATTTCAGGCATATCGTGACCATAATAGTTCCATATCTAAAATAAACTAAGTCGAATACATATCTGTCAACGAAGGGCAGTAAAATAATTAGACTATCACAGATTGATATTTAGAACTAGCATGTAATCATGAAAAGACATCACTACAGCGAACATCATAAAAATGGGTTATAGGTCGCCAGTAAAAGATAGCTAGGTCACCATACTTGGGACCCAAGGGACTAAGATCATGTTTGCCACCCGCATGGACCCTGGCTGAATTTACACCATCCCCACGTTCATTGGTGATAATGTATACGTTTAGCCATATATTAAAAGAACAAATATACTGCGATTTAAAGCTTTGGCATGCATTAACATACTTCAAATTGTGTGGAACTTGCATACTCACAAAATGGCACTTCAAGATTGAATGTCAAACAAACTGGTTAATAATAATTAAGAATGATATCACATATAAACAGTCACTGATATTGCAACACTAGATCATGCATTTGCATGGAAGTAATGATGCTCGTCTTAGATCAAAGTATTTCCTACGTAAATGAAAGTAGATGCAACGTAGATGACTGTGGTACAGTACACTTACATAAAACGTTTTGTAAAGCTAAACTAATGTTTTTAAACAGGTAAGCTTAATCGAACTTCTGTCAAGTGGGGGCGGTTGGGTAGCCTAGTGGTTGAAGCGTTTGCTCGTCACGCCGAAAACCCGGGTTCGATTCCACAGATGGGTACAATGTGTGAAGCCCATTTCTGGTGTCCCCCGCCGTGATATTGCTTTAGTATTGCAAAAAGCGGCGTTATTCCTAACTCACTCACTCACTCTGGTCAGTATGACCTCCATGAAATTTTGCACATCGGTTAAGTTCTTCTTTTCTTTATCATTTAGGTCCCCACTCTTGAATTCATTTCAAGGTATAATAGGTTTGAAAATACAAAGAAATTTGAAATATTTTTTTGTAAGAAAACTTCGACGCAATGAAAAGTTACTAAGGGAATGGCACATGTTCTTCATAAAGGGTACTATAATGTAAGTGGGTCTTAAAACACTAGACTGTGACACGAACTATTGTCGATTACTTGCGGAAATGTGGTTACCAATTTGATAATTCGACACTAGAGAGTACGTTCTCCAACGGAGATTATGATATCATACATATGCATACAAGTAATGTTCATCTACGTAGATGTAAGTATCTTCTACTCAGATGAAAGTATTTCCTACGTATATGAAAGTATTTCCTACATATATGAAAGTATTATGTACGTAAATGTACGTAGATGCTGTGGCACGCGTATGACTTGCTGTAACAATCAGCTGCTCTGTTCTTTCGAAATTGTGGGGGCGATGTGATTTGTCATCACCTTTTGACTCGTGTCCAGTTTATTTGCATTTCAAAGACAATACTTAGGACTTTAAAAGTAAGTCGCTAGGGTTCTTTTCTGGGGCGAAACTAACTGAACCAATTTCTTTATGATACTACGTTATGCATATTTGGAAAGGCTTAGGGAGCATACCCGTGAAGATCCGGGTTAGAATTGATCTTCAGTAACCCATGCTTGTTGTAAGAGGCGACTAACAGGATCGGGTGGTCAGGCTCGCTGACTTAGTTGACACATGTCATTGCATCTGGATCAGACAGGCTTTTAATTGACATCACGAGCACCGATCTACGCAATTGGGACGTAACGATTTGTATCATCTAAGTCAGACAGCCTGACCACTTAGACAAGTAAAGGCCACTGACGACCATTTTTAACCCGGGAGTTTACTTTATTTATCTAATTAGAACAACTATTTTGTCTAATATTGACATACGAGGGGCTATCAATGAGTTTTGAGCCTAAAATTCTTCCGATATGTGCATGGTAAAAATATCTGTATGATATTGAAGAATGGTTTATATCATTCACATAAACGTAATGTTGACATGCGCATGTCGCTAGTTTCCGGTCACGTAAATCTAATCACATGTACCCCTTATTGAAACGGCAGAAATGGATAAGGTTGAGTACAGACCAGCCATAAAGTTTTGGGTCCTCGAGGGCCACCCGGCGAAGCACATTAAAGAGCGATTGACAGCAGTGACTTTTTATCATGCACATATCAGAAGTATTTTAGGATGAAAACTTTTGATAGCCCCTCGTATCAATTTCAAATATTAATACATTTTACAGGACCATGGATCCCGAAAAATACGCCTTCTACACGCCGGCTTAAATATGTCCAGCTGACAACAGAGGAACTAAAGAGCATCTACGTCAACAATAGCTTCGTATTCCTGGTGAAAGTCTGTGCTAATGCCAATTTCAACTTTGACAGATACCAAGCAAAATCAAAGTATAATTTAGATAGAATAATTATTGGGGGGAATGACAACACGATCTCTCGCATTGTAGGAAAACACTGTTCAATTATCTATTCGTACGGTATATTGTCTTGCACGGAGTATAGACCTTTCTGGATAAAAGTTAATGGCACTACTATTTCCGTTGGAAAAGGGTTTAGGGTTGGCTATCAACAGCAGGTTAGTTGCACTGGTCCAGATCTTAATGTAACCGATTGGAGCATATCGACTTACTTGAACAATGCCGGATCATGGCTCTTCAATATACGTTCAGATCTTTAAATGTAGATTACAGTTTAGAGGCTATTATCTAACAATCTGTGGGCGAGACACCCATGTGTGTTAACTATATGGTATCAAATACATGTGTAAAATCGAATTCCAGGTCTGTGATTGGCTACTCCATGGTGATGACCTAAGGTCAGATTTTCACGGACTACGTTACTAATGTAATTTATGATTAGTGCTTCGGTCGAATCCAACGGCGTCTGTGTCGAAATGGTATGGTGAAAGTGTGTTAATAAATGTCCTTGGGTCTTCACAAGTGTTTATTATCATTATCGCCTTGATAATTCACAGATTTGGCAGAAACGTTTGTGTCGATGGCAACACTAGCTCTGAGCAGCAAGAAGTAGGTTGAATGGCGTCACAAATGACAGTTGTCTTATACAGAGTGAGGAAGTGAGTTAAAATTTAAAGTCACATCGGCAGTATTTCAGCCTTATCGTGACTAAGAAAGTTGTAAATTTATAAATGAATAAATACAAATTTAGATAATGTACTTACCTGTCTGCAAAGGACAGTAAAATAACTAGAATATCACAGTTATAAATGTAAAACTAGTATAAAAATCTAAAACATCTTAACTATGAAAGACAATACAATATGAAAAAACAGGCTATAGATTGCCAACAACTGAAGGTAGATCCCCATACTAGGGACCATGGGGACTTACAGTACATTTGCTACCTGCATGGACCCTAGCTGGATTTACACCATCTCTTCAGCCGGTAGCAGTTTGACAAATCTAGCCATACATTAAAAAGACACATATTCTACGGTTAAAAATGGATAGTTTTAATTTACTTTGAATGTTTGGAGACTTACGTACCCTCTCAGGAGGACAATAATTTTACTGTACTTTAACCCCCTTGGAGAATCCAGCCACTAACAATCTGTGTTACTAATCTAAACTTCCAATCATAAAATATTGATCTGTTTACAAATCATTTAACAAATCTATTTATTCTAAAAATGCTATAACTAAATGAGGACTGATATTATTAAAAAAGATCCTTCATAGTTCGTGATTTGAAATAGTTATCCCTTGTGATGGAATATTCAATACAGTCAAGCAAGACATGCTTGACCGTGATTCTTTCATCACAAGTGATACAAAACGGAGGATCTTCACCTTTGAGGAAATGTTCATGAGTGTATCTACTATGGCCAATGCGACATCGTCAGTATCGAATAGACTGGGGGTTTATCACAGCAAGATTTGGTGAACAAGAGCGGGATAAAATTAATGTTGTCATTTCTCCGTGTTTCATAATATATATCAGTAATTTCCAGTAATAAGAAGTACGTTATTCGTCACATGCGGTATATTTGGCAAAGCTTTCCCTGGCTACCTTCTTGAAAAATAGTTATTCCTGTTTTCCTTTCATGACTAATACTACCGGCACATATGGTCCTTTGTATAGGACGGCCGCAGTCGACGTTTGGTACGGGGTCCATACCACACAGGGTTTGTCAGATGGTCGATCAGTCATTACTGTATGTGGTATGTGTTCAGCGTGGCATTGTTTGTGTTGTACGCAGCAACTAGCAAATATCACAGCCTCCCCGGCCTACTAGGAAGGTGCTTCACAAATTGTACCTTCTGATCAGAGATATTTGGTGCGAAACGTAATTTTTGACCACTCTAGTGTCTCATAATGACTTGAACTATAGAATAACATTAAAGCAAGCACGAACGATGTTTGTGATATTCTGTAATGTTGTTAAGGCGTTTGATAGAGTTTTCAAGCAGACCTACTATACGCATTTGTAAACTAACAGTTTCAATGGTGACCTTTCATCAATGTTAAAAGATTATAACATCTGATTACAGTAATCTTTTCAACAGTTATTTCTCCTTCCTCTTGCCATTTTCCTTCAAAAATATTTCTGTAGGTTCTTATTGATTCCACGTCCTTTTTTCAGCATTCAAATATGCTCATTCTTTATTTAATAAATTTGGTTGATCCGATTGCATTTACTTGTTGTATTGCACTGAGTTTTGTTACTTTAAGTTAAAGAAAATCCTGAATATTTACCTTGACTTTTAGTCTAATCATCATGAATGTCACCAGAACTACAGCATTCTTATCTTATGCATAGCTCATATATATTGTGAAATCTGAGCCAGACAGTAGGACGTAAAGAAAGAGCGTTCAAATTTTACATCAGCAATACCAAGAAACTTTGGATGAATAGTTTATGTGTAATTCCTGTGTGTGTAGGTATGATAATGATCGGCAGTTCTTCGGAATTTGATTTTTTATAAATCTTTTTTTATAAATTATATAACATAATCAATAATATACTGAGTCAAATAAGTAACTTCACAAAATGTAATTTGAAAAATAATGAATAATCTTTCTCTGATGATACATCTATGTATCCGAAATGGGATCCCTATCTTTCGACTCTAGTAAAACGTTAGCAAAACCCACTCAAACCCATCCATTCGTCGTGCAAATGACGTTAGTGCCAAATCAGGTTTTGCACGTGCAGTCGATCACGTGATCTTCGCATCGAAGTTTTCTTCATATGCACGTGTTTGCATTGGCCTCAAGAATTGAAAAAACACTTTGAAACCACAGTTCTAACGGTACTTGAAATGCCACGATTGTCAAATGTGCAACGTGAACGTGCCGTTGGCATGTTGCAAGCGGGAGGATCAGTTATTGACGTCGCAAGAGCAATGGGATGCAGCCGTCGTACTGTGTATGACTTGCGAGGTCGTCTACAACAAACTGGCACCACTTCTGATCGCCAAAGGTCGGGTCGTCCACGTGTGGCGTCACGAGCAGAAGACCGTCAAATCGTCCTACGTCACCTACGTGACAGATTTCTGCCGGCTACACGAACCAGGGCTGAGATGTTTAGAGGTCGACTGTCCTCACAGACCATTCGAAATCGGTTGCGGGCTGCCAATCTCCATTCTCGACGTCCATATCGTGGGCCAATATTGACGCCGTTTCATCAACGTCAACGTCTGCTGTGGGCCCAACGTCACCTCCGATGGACCCAGAGAGACTGGAATCGAGTCGTCTTTAGCGATGAATCCAGGTTTACCCTCAGATTCGCGGACGGCAGGCATAGAGTCTGGAGACGACGTCGTGAACGGTATGCCCAATGTTGTGTACAGGAAGTCGACAGATTCGGGGGCGGAAGTTGCATGGTGTGGGGTGCTTTCTGTGGGAACAACCGTTCCCGACTTCTGGTCATCCGTGGAAACCTCACAGCTGCTGCTTACCGCGACCAGGTGCTCACCCCTGAACTCGTTCCTTTCATGGCGGCTCATGGCCCAGGTCTACAGTTCCAGCATGATAATGCTCGGCCGCATACCGCGATGTTGACACGAAATTTCCTTCAAAACGCTTAAATCAACGTCATGGACTGGCCATCGAGGTCCCCTGACCTTAATCCAATAGAGCACGTCTGGGATGCACTTGGGAGAAGGCTTCGTGGTCTAAGGAACCAACCTCAGAATTTGCAGGAACTTGGCGCTGCCTTGCAGGAGCAATGGCGCAGAATCCCCAACCACGTGTTCACAAGCTTCAGGCAGTCGATGAGGAGACGGTGTTTGGCAGTGGTGAATGCGCGGGGCGGCCATACACGATATTGAACTGAGAAATTTCGCATTTTTTATTCTTGTGACTTGACATTCTGTATACCCATGTTTTGGAACGGCGGTATAGCCTAATGGAACTGATTATGGCACTGTCAGTGTATCGAGTACATCACACAGATCTCAGCAATGAAATAATAACAATTTAACATTCATCGATCATATTTTACCACAGCAGTGGCAGTGACGTTACATAAAAATATATTAGACCCGTGAACGTCCGTGTTGAAATCTTTGGTTGATGCATGCCATCGTATCCCAGTTGCGTAGGTCGATGCTCATGATGTCAATCACTAGACTGTCTTTTCCAGACTCGATTATTTACAGATCGACGTCACATAGCTGGGGCATTTGCTTAGTGTGGTTTTAAAGAACAAACAAACAAAACAAATCAGAAACTTAGCGTACAGCCATAGCTTATAGCCGGTATTTAAACAGCTGAAATTCTATGGTTATATGAAAATATGCGTGACACATTTGCTGTAAATGTATGTATTACTTAACCTATACTTTGGTATAAATAATGCCAATGTACCATTAGATTGTAACTCACTGAACCCTTAATCGCCCGCTACTTTGCGTCTGATGATGTAGATTGCATAAGAATCGGTTTCTCAAATTGTCAATCTGCATTATCATTCATGTTTGTGGCTGCCTTGTTTTCATTACAGTCACATTGACTTTCATTAGCTCCAGAAACATTTTGAATATTCTTTTAATATAATATTCATATTGTTTAACATGTTGACTATTGTTTAAACATAATGGGGTCATCTGAGTTTTATTCCATCTCCAAAAGTTTCATTTTTTCAATCAGTACATACACATTACTTTTCCAATCTGTTCATTCATACACCTCTGTTTCATTTCTTGGTCTGTAAGCCCCAGCTCGTTAGCTCCTCGTTCTTGGAGGCTTCCACCATTGCGCCAAACGTCTTGGGCTGGCAACCCTTGGCTTTCTTTCCATACTATAGCTAACACCCTGTGATTTAACTCCAATGTTGTTCAAACCTTTGTAAGACCTAACTCATCCCTTCAAGTACTGTTTCTATTTCGAAAAGTCAACTTCCTTATTTCAAAGTTTGAGATTTTACAGCACGATCGGCACCGGAGGCCAGTAACTCTCCAGATGAGGTGTCTTTGATTTCTGACAAAATAGTCACATCTGTTATAAACAAAATTCACGGACACCTATAAGGCAAATGTCCAGCCTATAAGGTTTGGATTTACTTTAAAACAATAAATTGATGTTGAATATTTTAGGAATGTTGACAAATGCCTTTAAAAGTAAATCAAGCATGCTTAAAATGTCTTAAAGGGAAAATGTCTCCCTCCTATTATTGGGTCCTACTATTTCACTGCATGTTTCACGTGAAACAAATGGATCATCTTTTTGTCTGTTAAAAAGAATTATGCCAGAATTGTTTGATTCGATTTTATTTAATGCTATTGCAATAAAGTAATGAAATCAGGATATGTCACATGCTATAAAAGTACTGTTTCTTGAAAGAATATAATGTTTTATGAGAATTGGCAAGCATATATCCAACTGGGTTCTTCAGAGATATGGTTTTGTTTTGTTTATTTGTTGTGTAGGTCGATGTTCATGGTGTTGATGACTGGATTGTCTGGACCAGTCCTGATCATTATCACAGACCGCTGCCACATAGCGGGAAAATTGCTGAGTGCTGTCTTAAACAAACAAAACCAACAACAAACAAACACATTTCACGAAATACAAGCATATTCACAATGCATTAACAGGGTATTAATCGCCATTAACATAATAAATGTCCGTAATTTACAATAACACACAACTATCGAGAGTAAAGATTAAATATTTCACTACGTTTAGAGCATTATTAAGTCTGCTTGCTCTCTTGCATACAAATCAATACATTCAAAGTGGCTGTGCGTTGCAATACCCAAAGCTATGGGATATTAATAGTCATATATAGTCATGTTCTTTTATTCTTTTGAGTAGTATATACAATTATAATTCAAATACACATTTGTCAATTAAATATTTAGATGCTATTATGAAATTATCACGACATTGTTTATAATTATTTCCTGGAGTAACACGGAGTCAGCTGTGCAGGCACGTTAATCTGTTTTGAGCTAGGGTTGCAACTACTGATCATGGGTTGGAATCCCTGTTCTCCCCGGTTATAGTCTGGGTTAGTCAGGACCAAACAGTCCTCGTGGTTTTCACTATGGTTATCAACATCTGAAGCCTTCATCACTTGGTACTTTCCTCCAACACCAAGCTGGTACATTGTGATATATTTTAAATGAAAACAGTGAGTTTGCTAGTTCCTCATTCAGCAGTAGATCGATGATCATGATGTCAATAATATCTTCAACATTACCGGATGACGGCTCCATATAATGTCACATTTACAGCTCTAAAATATATAAATAACCAGTCGAAATATACACATGATTACACAATGCCATTCAAGTGGGCAAATGTAACATATGTTATATTTGGGATTATACTTTCTCAGTAAAGTACAGATTCTAGTACTTTTGAAGGGTTGAGTCCCATCCGGGATTCGAACCCACACCCTCAGAGTCAGGCACCTAATAGCCAGCACACAAAGTCAGCCGCCTAACCCGCTCAGGCACCGCGACTTCCACAAAAATGGAAGTCAGACAACTGGTAGTCCAGACGGCTCCCACGACCGAAAGCAATGATTACACAGTACCATTTAGAAAGTGGTCAAATATAACATATGTTATATATACTTTCTCAGTAAAGTACAGATTCTAGTACTTTTGAAGGGTTGAGTCCCATCGTTGGCCACTCAACAATCTAAGATGGCCGCCATTTTGCAAGCTACTAATCATGCAAAATTGCAGGTTATCTTCATATTTTCTTTGCAGACTCTCATCACAATGATATTTATACCTGAATGTGTTTTAAAGAGACATACTTTTAGGCAATTGTGAAAATATTGCAGTAATATAATACATATATATACATAGTGAGTCTTCCAGCAATATTCCAGCTATATGGCGGCGGTCTTTAAATAATCGAGTCTGGACTAGACGATCCAGTGATCAATATCATGAGCATCGATCTATGGAATTCGGATTCGATGATACCCGGAACTTCACGGGCTCTAAATATATAAATATGAACAAATTTAATATATAATATAATATAGCAATATAATAAATATATAAATACCATAATCAATATATGATAAATATAGGATATTTATTAAAATTTCAGCACTGTTGCCTTTGTTATGTAATCAAGCTCACTAAGTTGCTACCATCAAGCGTTTGATGGAGGTAGTTAGCTTCCTTAATCCAGGACAAACACCTGCGATTATCGCAGATCAAACACTATCCATTTGGAAAAAAACCCAGTGACATTGGCCAGAAGGGTATGGCGAGAACAAGTTTGTGTTCAAGCTTGGAGGACTGCATATTGAAATGGCCTCTTTTAGATCCCTAGGAACGCTCTTGTCGGGCAGCGGGTGGACAAGTATTCTCACCAGTGCGGGCATCGCATCGTCACGTGTGATTCCGCAGATTCATTCTTATCAGCTTTGAATGTTACCAGGACACACAAGGCACATCAGGTGACTGCCAGCTCTCTGTTCGGACTTGTGAAAGCAGGTTACAGAATTTTTTTAAAAATGGTGTGAGAAGCGTAAGTTGGAAAGCTCTCAATTCCAGTATTCGAATCTGGTACTGGACGTGGAACTCTTGATCCTTCCGCTGATCAGATCATTTAGACAGGCAAACTTTGCATTTTATTATGGAACTACGATCCCATTGTTCTTTGCTAACAATGATATGGATAATGCAAGCTGGCTCACCATTCATTTAAAGGACATGTTTTGCCTAAACCAATTTCTAGGAATAATCAATATTCATGTTTATGTTGTTAAATAGACTATTCATTTGTGTGATCGAGGGTCGAAAGAGAAATCCTGTCCCGGAAAACACTTGAACAGAATAATTGTGCTTCATGTTGTTGAATAAAGGAATTGTCAATCAAAAGAATTGTTGTTGCAAAATGTCATTGTATAAAAGATACTTAGATTTAGGCTCATGTTGAAATTTAAAAATATATCTGATTTTGCGGATGTAGCGTAAAATAGTCTCCGTGGGTAATACCCAAACCGCCGCCATATAGCTGAAATATTGCTGAGGACGGCGTTAAAAACATCCAACCAAGCTTCCCCACACAAATGGTTGGTCCCTTATGAATACAGCGTATCGTATAAATTAATAAACGATTTCTTCCCTGGCAACACTCAGCTCTTTCAGATCGCTACCCGTGAACGTTAAGGCACAGCAATATACATCATGATGTTTTGCCTAAAGGATGTATATACGTCATTAGTACCATATATCATAATTTTGACATATGCAACCAATGTCCTTACACAATGTTCTAACAACAGATACATTGAGGACACTTACCTCGCTCACGATGTGTACAACAGCTTCGTCAGCCCCTCTCTGATTGACTGCGTTGCAAGATGTTACACTCAATCCCAGTGTCAGTCAGTTGGGTTCGAACCAGAAACGCTGAAGTGTCATCATCACACGCAAAACAGTACCCTCGCCCCTAATGATATCGTCGTTCTCCCCGGCTGGGTACATAGTGACAAGGACGCATGGCCAGAGGTGAGTAAACATGGAACGTGTAATTGCTTCAATTTACAGAGTCTAGACTATCGCAAAGCTAGGTGTGTATATACCTTGTTTGGTAATACCCTCTGTTTATTCAAGAAGTCAATGACGCATTGCCCCCTTGTCCGCCATGCAAGGCGCATGACTCTTTCCTTCGAGGATGATATATTTGATTAGTTCTTCTATATTATTACTTTTTCCTTAATCGTTACATATTTTTAGGCTTTTTTGTGTAAATTGTATCTATTTCACCAGTATTTTAAAATACCACATACACATCTGTGTCAATGAAACACCTTTTTGATCTTTAATGAGTATACATCCATGCTTGTCACAAGAGGCGACTTAAGGGACCAGGTGGTCAGGATCGCCGATTTAGTTGAACATGTCATCGTACCCTAGTTGCGTAGATCGTTGCTGAAGACTGATGCATCATCACGGGTCTTTAAAACCTTAAGAGTCATTAAAAGCATTTATGCATCTGTAAAGCAGGTTTGTTTTGTAAGTCCTTTGGCATGTTCATTCTTTATTAACTAATCATCTACAGAAAAATTGGAAGTGTCAGGCTCGTTATTTTAGAGATTTTATGGGTTTTTTAAGGATAATATGATAATGGCCTCTGATGCCGTGTCAAGTTTGCAGAAACAATGCAACATGTTAGAGACATATGCTGCTGGATGGGGTTTGAATGTAATTACCAGTATTGTCGTATTTCGATGGGGTGGTCGTTTATCTAATGAAGAGGTTTGGTTCCACAAGAGCAAAGAGCTTACTACTGTTAACTCTTATAGTAGCTGGGGCTGATGTTTCCGTGTATAGGTAAACTGGACAGCAACATCAATGATTTAACACGCATAGGTAAAAGGTCAGTTACCTTAATATAGCATTACTGTTTTCTTTAGAATCTTTGGTACTCAAATACAACCAAGATTGATATATGGATCTGAGATGTGGAGTGCAAATGGATATATTGAAATTGAAACTCTTAATCTTTTAGCATGTGAAAGGTTTTTAAATGTTTAAAAGGCTGCCAGTGCAATAATATACAGTGAGTATAAATACTCTATTCGTAAATGCATACGGTAGAGCTCTGAAGTGCTGGTTAAACCTTATGAAGATGCCTGCATATAGCATTCCAAGAAAAGCTTATAACATATTGATGTTCCTAGACAATTGTGGTTAAAATAATTATGTGTCGAAAGCACGATTTTGTATTGATTTCACATGGTTTGGGATTGTTTAGTTGTCTCAAGGTTTAGGCGACAAAGGATTATTTCATAATCAATTTACAAATGTTGTTCTATGCATGTGAGAGCACAATATCGAATAGTTCAAGAATGTACAGAAACTTTAAATGTTCAACAGAACATGAAACAAATTTATATTTTAACATGGATAATCTTCTCTGTATCGTTCCAATTTTAGCATATGTACTGCGTTAGAAATGCATGAGACCCTACTGATAATATGTTCATATAATCTGATACAGATACATCCACCTTTATCACTGTTTCTTAACCCAATGTCAGTTTGTAAGCAATATTAGATCTACGTCTTCATTATGTCTTAATCAGTGAATGTCCATCTTTGTTTTTTTCAAAATGTTGTAAAAATGATGATGGAGTGTTATCATATAATTATATAATCTACATATATTTTATAGTCTACAGTCGGATATAAAGTCCCTATAGGGTCAGGTTTAAGTTATTAGTTTAATAATCAACAGTAATGCTAGATCGAAAATTTAGGAGCACCCAAACAAACAAACCCTCAGAATTCAGTCAATACGGCTATCAAATACAATTTCAGTCAGCTCAAAATCAAAGTGCAAATAAATTATAGTGAGTGAGTGAGTTAATATTTAACGTCACATCGGCAATATTTCAGCCATATCGTGACGAGAACATTTGACATTTAAATATAATAGTGAGTGAGTGAGTGAGTGAGTGAGTGAGTTTAGTTTTACGCCGCACTCAGCAATATTCCAGCTATATGGCGGCGGTCTTTAAATAAACGAGTCTGGACCAGACAATCCAGTGATCAACAGCATGAGTTAAATATAATATATATATAGATATTATAAAAACGTGCCGACGAAGGACAGTAAAACAACTAGAATATCACAGATATACATGTAAAACTAGTAATTAAATCTAAAACAGTTTAACTTTAGGGAACAGCACAATATAAAAATAGGCTATAGATCGCCAACAACTGAAGGTAGATCACCATACTAGGAACCATGGGGACTTACATTACTGCAAATAAATTATAGTGACCCATCAAAAATATATATGCTTGTCAGGAAACCATTTTCATCGGGCTCATCTATCAAAGATAACTTGACAATTGTGCGTTTATCATGCGCTCAAAAGGTTTTCAAGTAGGTTCGGCTGATGTATTAATGTCTATAACATTTAAACGTCATAAATTGTTGATAGAATTGATAGTAAATTGCAATTTCTATTCATCCCTGAACTGTGTTGAATATTCAATCACAAGGGATATCTATACTAGGCACATAAAGAAACTGTGCATACAAAAATTTAAAATCTAAATTTTTCAAACCTGTGTGAGTTAATATTTAACGTCACATCGGCAATATTTCAGCCATATTGTGACGACAAAAAGTGATGTACTAAGAATTTACATATGTATACTTATTTAAAACCTGCCAGCGAAGGACAGTATAACGACTGGAATATCACAATTCGATTAAAACTAGTTTGTGTTCAGTGTAAAATGTTAAATCATTTCAAAACATCACAATATAAATTCGGGCTGTAGATCGCCAACAACTGAAGGTAGATCACCATACTAGAGATCATGGGGACTTACATTACTTTTGCTACCTGCATGAGCCCTAGCTGGATTTACACCATCCCCTCAGCCGCTCGCGATGGAAGGCAATTTAGCCATAATTTAAAATAACAAATATTCTAGGTTTAAAAAGCATGGTTGAACTAAATTGACTTTGAAAGTTTTGGGACTTACGTATCCTCACAGGAGAACAATACTTTAACCCCCTTTGAGGATACAGCCAGTTGGCTAATTTATACTAACATTGATAATAAAATGACATTTATCTATTTACAAAACACATTGTTCTTAATTTATCTAATAATTCAATTTCTTTTAAAAATGCGATAATTAAATGAGAATGTACATTAAAAAAAAGTTCCTTCATTGTTTTGACACTGAAATATTTATCCCTTGTGATGGAAAAATCAATACAGTCCTGTGATTCCCTCATCACAAGGGATGCAAAATGGAGGATCCTCACCTTTAAGTAAATACTCATGTGTGTATCGAGAATGGCCAATACGGCATCGTCGTAGAATGACCTCTTTAAATCTGGACCGACAACCCAAGTAGGTGTAACCGATAGTTGGTTTTATTGCATGTAATTTATTGATACCTACTTGGGTGTCCCACTTCTTCTGCATAGGATCCCGGATGTAACTTCTTATAACTGGTTTATAATCAATGTAAGGCATCAGAAGTGGTGTCACAGATGTGTTGAGCGCGGCCTTTGCAGCAGAATCGGCCACTGTGTTACCAGTGATTCCAACATGGCTGGGTAACCAACAAACGACGATGTCGTATTGGCCAGCACAAGATTATTATGTAGTTTAATTATGTCAAGTAAAACAGGATGCTGACACGAATTGTTTTTAATTGTTTGAAGACAAGACAGCAAGTCCGAAAAAGTAATAAAGTCCTTATGTGTAGACTGTTTGATACATCTGAGGGCAGTTAAAATGGCCTTTGATTCGGCTGTAAATATGGAAGCGTGATCTGGTAATCTAGTTGATAATGTTTTGGATCCTATGACAATGGCACAAGCAACTGCTCCACCATGCTTGGATCCATCACTAAATATAGATGTATATGTATTATATGTACTTCTTAATTGATCATATTCTTGTTTATACTGTAACTGATTTGTTTCTGATTTCTTTAGTTTGGTTAATGTCAGGTCAACTCTTGGCTGTACCAACTGCCAAGGTGGAGAAGAGAGCAGGCGAAAAGGAGATATGTTAGTGAGTGCAATCTTAGCAGCTAAAATAAAAGGTTGAATTCGTATTCCCAGAGGTGGAATAAGCGATGACTTTTTACCGTAAAGATCTTCATACAGAGGATTAAACACAATTGTAAGCAGGGTTAGACTTATTAGCATATAACTTGGTTATGTACTGTAAAGAGAGTGTTATTCGGCGTTGTTTTAGGGATGCCTCGTCAGCTTCAACGTAAAGACTGTCAATAGGTGAAGTTCGGAAAGATCCAGGACATAGTCTCAAACCTTGATGGTGAATAGAATCAAGCACTTTAAGATTACTTTTACAAGCTCCACCGATCTAATCAAGTGTAGGAGGGTTGACTGATCACCTCCCCACTTAGAGTTAGAGACAACTTTCAAGAGATCCAAAGCTTTCAGACATTTTGTTTTAAGATACTTGATATGAGGTAGGAATGTAAGATGATGGTCAAATATGATACCTAAGAATTTAGCCTCCTTAACTAATACTTTAATGGGAGTACTCGATAGATTTAAGTCTGGGTCTTTATGTGGTTTATACTAACGACAGAAATGGATGCAGTTAGTTTTAGACTTAGAAAACTTAAAGCCATTTTGTTCGGACCAATCATTGATTTTATTGAGACAGACTTGCAACTGTCTCTCAATTGTGCGCATATTTTTACCTCGACATGAAACATTAAAATCATCGACAAATAACGACCCATCAATAGAGTCGTTTAAAACTTTAGATAAGCTGTTGATTTTTATACTAAACAACGTTACCGACAATATGCTTCCTTGTGGTACACCCTGATCTTGATCATAAAAATCAGACAAGGTGGATCCCACTCGAACCTGGATATGCCTGTTTGCCAAAAACTGTGATATGAAATTTGGCAAACGGCCTCTCAAACCCATGTTAGGAAGATCTGTTAAAATTCCATGTTTCCAGGTGGTATCGTAAGCTTTTTCTAAGTAAACAAATATAGATACGGTGTGTTGTTTATTAATAATACCATTCTTCACAAAAGTTTCCAGTCTAACCAAATGGTCAATGGAACTTCTGTTTTTCCTAAACCCACATTGGATACCATATTAGTCTGTTATTGACCATTCGTTCCATGGTCTTACAAACACAACTAGTAAGCAATATTGGCCTATAGTTTGAAGGATCAGTGTGATCGCGGCCAGGTTTCGGTATAGGAATGACGACAGCATTGCGCCATGATGAAGGAAAATTTCCCGTTGTCCAGATGTGATCGAATATATTTAATAAAGTTTCTAAACAGGAATCAGGTAAGTGTTTAAGTAACTGATAATGAATATTATCAGAACCTGTAGCAGTATCATGAGCTTGCCCCAAGGCAGTATGAAGCTCATGAATGGAGAAAACTTCATTATAGTCCTCTCCATTATCTGAAGCCAAATTGAGTTTCTTTTTGCGTGTTCTTTAATTTTTTGAAATTTCGGTGTAAAATTTGATGAAGATGAATGTTGAGCTAACGTTTCTCCCAATTTATTTGCTATGTCAGATTTACTGGTTAAGAGTGTGTCACCATCCTTCAGATGATGAACACCAGATCTTGAACCTTTACCTTTTATCCTTTGCACCATATTCCAAACTTTGGACGTAGGTGTTCGAGAATTAAGTTTGGACACATAGTCTCGCCAAGACTGCCGTTTGTTTTGTTTGAAGGTACGTCGTGCCTTCGCATTAAGTATTTTAAATTTATTCAAGTGATAGACAGTTGGGTGATGGCGAAAATATTTCTCTGCCTTTTTCCTCACATGTGGACTCGTAGAGGACTTTGGTATACAATGATCAGCTATAGCATTTAAAGCGTCAAAACATACCTGAATAGGATCAGCTACATCACTGAAAAAATGAGTTTGTAGTTTTGATTTACACATAGTTTCATACAGGGACCAGTTAGCCTTGGAAAAATTCCATCTTGTGTAAGAGGGAGAATCAGCTGGGTTTATTTCTGTAAGGATAGTTGGGAAGTGGTGACTTCCACAAAGGTCATTATGCACTGACGAATCAAATTCATTGAGAAGGTTAGAGTCAGCCAGAGACAAGTCCAAAGAAGAGTAAGATTCATACAATCCTAAACGACAAGACTAAAAGATATGTATATTCAAACATGGTGTGAAAGGATATCCTTATCAAATAAATGCATGTATTATTCTTTGTTTAAAAATGCCATAGTTCTTGAGTCATATCTATTCTGTGTTAATGTTAAAAAGTTTAGAATAGCACTGGCACCATTCAGATGCTCTTCTCATGATTTGTTGATTGAAAGAGGCAGATATATGAATGTAAAAAGAGAAAATAGAATATGTACACTTTGTAATTTTAACGAAATAGAAGATGAATTACATTTACTCCTAATATGTCCATTTTATGACCGGTTGCGAACAAAATATATTAAAATATATTTCTATGTCCATTCAAATGTGATAAAAATCTCCTCACTGTTAAGTAGTAAAAATCCAGTTCTTCTACAAAATACTTCAATGTTCATTTACTATGCTATGATTACCCGATCTAAATTCCTCTCAAATGTAACATAACTTTATGTACTATAGGCCTGTGGCCGTTTCAGTGCAAATAAAAGATTATTATTATTATCATAAGTGCCGGTTGCAGGATGGAGGTAAGTGTGTGAATCATCATTATATATACACAGATCATTATCTGTGAGGAAATCTTGTATTATTTAACCTTTAGTGTTAGTGTTTGTACTACCCCAGATCGGGTTATGACCATTTAGGTCACCCAGAATAACACAGGGTTCCGGAAGTTGATTATAGAGCGATTTGAGATCAGCAAGATGAATTGCTGATGAAGGCGGAATATATAGCGAGCATAATGTAAAAGCCACGTGAAAAGTAATCCGCACTGCAACGGCTTGGAGATTAGTTTTTAAGTGTTAAAGGACTATGGATAATATCCTGCTTAACAAGGATTGAAGATCCTCCAGTGGCCCTGTCACCCGGAGGAGAAAAAGAATGATATCCAATGAACTGACGTTAAGTTAAAATTGTCAGCCTGCTTCAGGTACGTTTCCTGTAAGCAGAAAGCTGGTGGTTGTAAATCCTGAATCAGCAGCTGTAATTCATTGAAGTTGGTCTTTAGTCCTCTACAATTCCATTGGACAATACGTGATGAAACTATGTCTTCGGTGGGTTGATTGGGGATCTACCCCTTGTCTTTTTTTGGGCGACAAGCTATGAGCTGTAATGGATGTTTTCAGAGACATCCATGTCTTCGAGAGATCCAAACTTATTGTAAATTTGGATTTTGTCTTCTGTCCCTTTTGAGGCTCTGCCACTATGGTATTTTTTGGAAGATTCGGTTATTGGTTTGTTTTATGTTTCGATATTTGCTTCCCATTAATTCCAGATGGAAGTTGGGAAGTAGACTGTGATGATGATTGTTCCTGGGAAGATGGCCGAGATTCAACTTCTGTTCTAGCAGTTGTTGTTGATGTTGATACAACGGTTTGCGTTGACTGGTCAGGAGAGTAGACTTCGGGTGCATCAGAGTCAACCCATGTCAAATTAGTTTGGCATTGTGTTGATGAAGTGGACACAGTTGAAGTTATATTTTGATGTGTTCCGGTTCTCGTAACTGAAGCATAGGACTCACTTGGTTCTGGTGTGTGAACAACGAGTTTTTGGCATCAACAAAACTAATATTCCTTGTGAATTTAATTTAATTAATTTCCATTTGTTGTTTACAGATTGGACATTCTTTTGAAAAAGATGAATGAGTACCAGAGCAGTTAGTGCATTGTTTAAAGTTGTTATCACAATCTTCAGTAACATGGGTTTTTCGCTGCAGTGAGCGCATGTGATAGAATTTGTGCAGTTGTTTACACCATGATCATACTTTTGGCATTTGAAACATCTCAATGGGTTGGGAATATAAATATCAACGTTGAGATGACAATACCCTGCTTTAATTGATTTTGGAGCAGTTGGATAAGAAAAATGGAATAGGTAAGTGTTTGTTGGTTTAGTTTCAGAGTATTTCCGTGTTGTGAATCGTTTCACTAACGTCACTCCTTGTTCTTTCATTTCAGAGACTATGTCTAATTCACTCATATCTGCAAATAGTTGATCCCGGTCTCTGACGATTCCTTTGCTTGTGTTCAAAGTTCTATGTGGAGATACCGAAACCGGTATTCCAACAAACAGCTGAGTTGACATCAAATTTGTTGATTGCTGTTTCCTGCTGCATTCGATGAGCAAAGAGCCTCAGCGCAATCGTTTGATATTGCGGACCTCACCTGCAATACCATGTACACCCTTTGACACTGCAAAAGGGTTTAATTTTAAAGGTGATTTGTCAAGAATCCCGAGAACTAAAAATCGTGGCCAGTATTCAATTGAGATAGACGGTCGTTGGTCGTCATCATCACTGTCCAATTGACGTTTGTTTCGTTTTTTTGTTTTTTTTGTAGCCCATAGTTAGCGTAGAAGGTTAATCATCCGAGCTCCCCACCCGCCACGGAGTATCATGAAGACAATGCTAAAAACAAGTGGATATCCGACTTGCAGCACCTAAGATACTCAGATGATATGTTCCAGCAGAAAAACTAAAAGTTTAATTATCCCACTGAATTGGCCCATGAGCCACCGCCTTTTGGGCATACGACTCTAGGCAAAAGGAACAATCGTTCTAATTTTAAGTCAATTCAAAATTTGTAAAAAAAATCATTTCCAATGCCCAAAACAGGATCATTTAAATAAATCAAATTTGTGCAATATAAAATAGAATGCACAGGGCTTGGCATGACCAGCCGATTGGTTGAACCGGGACCATTCAACCACCCGTCTAGGTGAAGTTAGGGCCGAAGTGGTTTGTTGGGCAAAGGAACACTATTCCTGGAACCAGTGCCCTCAACCACCAGACTCCCTTCCTCCACCGACACAGGGGCGAAACCCACTGCAAACGGGTTGGTGGACCATATATACCCCCGGGTCCACAACGGGGGGTTGAAGAGCGCCTAGCATGACCCAGCACCCACCACGAGGAGGTGGCTCTTCACGGGTGCCATCAAACCTGTGTAGACACATAAGGATTTAAACTCAGAGATTAGTGACATGTATCCAACATGCATGCACATGCCACGTTCCGTGACGTCAGTGGGTTCGTCCTTGAGACGTGCAATACGTTGTTGCACGTGCATTCCGGGAAAGAGAAACATAGCAAATGAATGCCACACAAAACTGTCACTTTGCAAAGCTCAACCCCTGCCCTTGCGATCGTTCAAAAAAATTAAACGGCTATTGAAACGCATAGCATGCCAAGGCTCACGCCTGCACAGCGTCATGAGGGCATTGGGATGGTCCGTGGGGATCGTCTCAACGACAAGTGGCTGCACATTTCCACTGCCACCGGAACACCATTTCTGCACTGGTGAGACGCTACCAGAACACAAATGACGTCATCGATCAGCAACGTTCTGGACGTCCACGTGTAAATAGGAAAGATGGATAAGGGTGACCCATCTGCGCCACAGGTTTCAGACTGCAGTGATGACTGCCCGAACCATCCCAGGACTTCGCCGTATCCACCCCAACACAGTTCGACAACGTTTACGTCATCACGGGATCAGACCACGACGTCCCGCCATACGGCCTATCCTGACACAACGTCATCGACAAGCTCGCCGAATGTGGTGCCGAAATCATGTCCGCACACCCTTGTTTTGGTTGAGAAATGTTGTTTTTACAGATGAGTCCAGGATTAACATTTCCCATAGTGATGGACGTGAACGTGTCTATAGACGCGTGGGAGAACGTTATGCACAGGCCTGTGTCTTGGAGAGGAATCGCTTTGGTGGTGGTTCCGTGATGATTTGGGGGGGAATAACAGCACGCCAAAGAACTCCTTCGGTGATTTTCAGGGCAACTTAACTGATGTGGGCTACAGGGATCAGATTCTTCGACCTGTGGCAATTCCTTTTCGGCAACGTCATGGCCCTGGGTTAACATTCCAACAGGACAATGCCCGCCCTCATACGGCAAGGGTTGCTATGGATTTCTTGCAACACCACAACGTTGACTTACTGCCTTGACCTGCAAATTCACCGGATCTCTCCCCGATAGAGCATGTTTGGGACGAGATGGATCGACGTCTACGCCGTCTTCCTCATCCGCCAGATAACGTCCTCGACCTTGCAACAGAACTTGAGAGAATCTGGCGTGACAAGCCTTCCTTGCACGTTTGATAGGCTCTATGCGTCGTCGATGCACTGCTGTTCTCAATGCCGATGGTGGACATACCCGTTATTGAGCTTGTGACATGGTCGTTTGACCCCTGTCCCGCTTGTGGACTCGTGACGTCATTGTGATTGACTTTTCAATTGAAATTCTCCCGACTTGTTATGGTCTCATGATCCCTCCATTAAAGTTTATATGTACCTTTGACATTGTTATCGTACTTATCAACTGGGATAATATTTTGACCATGCACAGTTTCTTTATGTGGCTAGTATATTTCAAATCACGAACTGTGAAGGATCTTTTTAACAATGTCAGTTCTCATTTAATCATTGCATTTTTAAAAGAATTATATTTGTTAAATGATTTGTAAATAGATAAATGGTATTTTAAACATGGTAGTATAAATTAGCAACTGCGATTGTTAGTGGCTGTATCCTCGAAGGGGGTTAAAGTATCGTAAACTTATTGCCCTCCTGAGAGGGTACGCAAATCCCAAAACTTTCGAAGTTTAAGTTTTGCTTACCTGATTTTTAAACGTAGTATATCTGTTCCTTTAAAATTCGGCTAAACTTTTCCTACAATCGCCAGCGGCTAAAGGGATGGTGTAAATCCAGCTAGGGTCCCTGCACTTAGCAAAAGCACTGTAAGTCCCCATTGACCCTAGTATGGTGATCTACCTTCAGTTGTTGGCGATCAATAGCCTGTTTTTATATTGTACCGTCCTCTATAGTAAACGTATTTTAGATTTAATTACTAGTTTTAAGTATGTATCTGTGATAGTCTAGTTTGTTTTACTGTGCTTTGTCGACAGCTATTTAAATTGATTACCTTGTTTTCATCGCTATATGGCTGTAATATTGCCGATGCGATGTAAAATTTTAACTCACTCACTCACTATTCATCCCTGACTTGAATCTCTATAATATGGCAAGAAGAGCTGTCCACATTCTCATATGATGAGAACAAAAACTCAACATGTTGTTGTATATGATTTAAAATCTGAAACCGACGAATTGGTAACTGTAGCCTATGTCACTTCTATCAAAATAAATCCAAACCCTCTGTTAAAATTTGGTAACAGTTATAAATACACAGTGCCATTTAGAAAGTGGTAATCTGTAATATAGGTTATATTTGCGATTACACTTTCTCAGTAAAGTACAGATTCTAGTACTTTTGTTGGTTTGAGTGACTTGAGTCCCATTAGGGATTTGAACCCACACCCTCAGAGTCAGGCACCTAATCGCCAGCACACTTAGTAAGCCACCTAACCCGCTCAGCCACTTTGTGGGTACTCAGGTACTTTGTGTGTCCCTCTGTTTGAAAATCAGTGGGTTTTCTTAAAATGAGCAATTGTCATTATAAAATCAACATGGGTTCCAATCATTTTGTCGTTTTTTTATGAGTGTGTGTGTATGTATGTATGTATGTATGTATGTATGTATGTATGTATGTATGTATGTATGTATGTATGTATGTATGTATGTATGTATGTATGTATGTATGTATGTATGTATGTATGTATGTATGTATGTATGTATGTATGTATGTATGTATGTATGCATGCATGCATGTATAACTATTTCTCGATGGCTTAGTGTCGTCTCGAGCCTGTATATGGTATGGAAATAAAAAGAATAAAACCTAGTGAGAAAACACGAAGATGTTGGCCTTAGTGATTCATATCACAATGTATATTTTGTCACTTAAGTTATCGTGTATCAAACAAGTATTTAAAAAATATATATGAAAGGAATAAAACCAGGTTTTTAAATCATATGGAAATCTAAAGAAATATATTTACAATGTGAAGTTGTTCCTTGCTGGAAGAATCAGTAATTTATTTCACTAGAAAGTGGGGTCTAAGGGATGAAACCATAAAGCTGGCTGATTGTCTAAGGTTTTTGTTTGTTTGCTTTTACTTGTTGAACGCCGCAAGCAGCCATGTTACAGCTATATGGCGTCGGTCTGTAAATAATCGAGTATGGACCAGACAATCAAGTGTTTGAAAGTGCAAGGATTGAAATAAGAATAGAATGACATGTGCCAACCAAGTCAGCGAGCCTGACCACCCGATCCCGTTAGTCGCCTCTTACGACAAGCATGGGTTGATTAAGATCAATTCTAAGCCAGAACTTCACGGATGATTGACTTACTTAATCATTATCTCTTTCAAGTATTACAACGTACATCGGTTTTTTAAAATACCGTCATACCATATACCGTAATTGTTCCCATGACATTATCTTATAATCTGATGCCTCTTCTGATTGGATGACTAAAATAAAATGAAGACATCCAAGTATGATGACTAAAGACTTTCCCAGTGAAGTGAATTATATGCACAATTTTAAAACTAACATTAAATCAGTGTATTCAGTGTATGTATTTTTTTTAAACTCATTGATAGCTATTTCAGTTACTTCTTAGTACATGCCAACATGAATATTACACTGAAATATATTTTTAAAGCAAGTTGAATTCAGAGAAAATGTTCAACAGCAAAATATTGGAGCCCGTTATTTAAAGAAATAGCGTGTGTGGAATTCACACCGTTCATGGTCGTCTCTATTAACAACTATAATTCGTTCTGTTGCTCGTGTACTTTGTGATATCAAAATTGCGATTTGTATTTTCATAATTTTTTGAAATCTTTAAAACAATTACATGCTGCCAGAATAGAACCTGATCAAAGTATATTTATAATGGTGGCATGGTGGGCGAGCTGGCTAAGGCACCAGGCTAGTGATCCCGTGAGCTTGAGGTGTCGGGATCGAGCTCATGCCTGTGACAGGGTGTAAAAACCTTGGAATCAACATTGTGTGCAGACTCTTACAATGTTGTCACAACCCCTAGTGAACAGTACACAACCCTGTGCACTTAAAAGAACCCACGAATCCGTTGTTATATGACCAGATGGTGGCCACATGAATACGTGCAAACATCTAGTTGCTGGTACAGCAACGTGCAGTAAACTTGGACAAAGTACTGTGACTAGGATTCCCAGTCCATCCAGCTGTATATGGGTACCTCGTAAGGATGAGATAGCCGCAATAACTCGGAATCGTGTTCAAGCGTATTACTTTTACTGAAATGCCTAACTATATCATCGTTAGAAATACCTCGAGATCGCCAAATGACGAAATATAAACAATGGTGCCCGCAAGCTACCGACGAGAGGCTTTGTACACGAACTCTGTTGTAGGAATAATGCAAAAGACCGTATTTTGTCACAAAATCGTGAAATTCGGGCCATATTCGTGCGTAATATATACCGTACGAGTCGTGCATGTGTAATCTACAGGGTGCCTCTATGCTTAAAGGGACCCAGTGACTTCCCGGTTCGCTTTTTCTGTCCGTGTTGCAAATAAACAGTATAGGATATTTCAGTCTCTTCAGCCCATTAAATTCTATTTTATTACCACATGTTCGGAATTATATTCTCTCAGGCCTTGGGGAATGTCGTGTGCCATACTTTTCACTTGGGCTATGGGATATTTTACGGTACTACACCAGCGCCAGCCACAATATGTGACACTTTAATTAACCACTTTTCTTCTTCTTTGTAAATACAGTCTCTCTCTCGAACAGCTTTCCCGCTAAAGTTTTAGGATTTTTCGAGTAAGCGCTTCACACTATTATTATACCACATACAAACCATGGAATCGTTTTTAACCATATTCTTTTTACTTAGAAACAATAGGGTCAACGAGTTCGTTGTATTCATACACTGTGAATCGGTCACTTTAATTAGCGGTCCTTAAGTAGGGTTTTGACGAGCTCTCAGCCAATCAGAATCGAGTATCACATATTGTCGTGCTAGAATAATGTTTCACTATATCGGCGCTAGAAATGTCTGGCTGTGTAACCATCGGGAGTGGAACATCTAGACCTCATGTCTAGCATCAGACACGCTAAGAAAGGCTGATAAACACGGCTTAGGTGTTGTGTGTCATACTTTGAAAACAGTGTATCATATATTTATAAGGGTGTGTCATACGTTTGGAACAGCGTGTCATACTTTGGGCGTGGTTATACATTCTCCCGTCATTTTAGTAGTAAAATCTGCAAGAATTGTACGAGGCTAAAGTCACACTTTTAGGAGGATCTGTCTTACTTCTGGAACGGATTGTCATACGTTTGGGACACTGTGTCATACCTTTTGTAGAGGTTATACTTTCTCCCGTCCTTTACTGTAGATACATCTGCAGAAAACGTGCAACACGAATGTGGAACGTTTCGAAATCTGTGTAAATCGCCACCATCCCCATCCCAGTCATCACCAGCGTGCCCTGCACGTGTCCTGCATGGCAGTGTCACCAATGTCGGGGGTGTCTACCCGTGTATGAAAACCGCACGATAGATTATATGGTACATTTCAGTGTGTATATGGTGGTACCATACTGAAGGACACTTACATGCGACGTTTGACGCATGGTAAGTGTCACATCAGACGAAGGATGACAATTCACCAGTGTCAGTGCACACCTGTGAGTCTCTCACACCACCCAAAGGTCCTTTTCGGGACGACCCACCTCTCCCCAAAGAATGCTTTGTACATTGCAAACAACGATAGCATGACTTGTTTTTCTCCAGCGGCGGTAGCACGACCATCGGTCGTCTTAATTTCGCTTCTGTCTCTCCACATTTGCATTATACTTTCACTCCTCTTTTTGCAATACTTGGTAAAAACAACAAAACATATGCGTGTTGTTAGCATTACGCTTCTGCTTTTACAGGAGCGCTTTAAATTGGATTGGAAAGGGTATGGTCGTCACAGGTTTAGAACTACCCGTCATACTTTTAGAACAGTTAGTCATACCTTTGGCGTGGTTATACGTTCTCCCCTACATTTAGTAAAACCTACGGAAAGGGGCAGCGACTAATGACATGGTTTTGGGAGGGTCTGTCATACTTTAGGAACAGTCTGTAATACTATTAGAACAATGTGTCATACTTTTGGGACAACTCGATATACTCTTGGCGTGGTTAAAGGTACTCCGTTTATAATACCGTGCTTTGCATTATACTTTTCAACCCATCTTTTTACAATACTCCGGTAAAGGCAACAAAACATATACGTGTTGTAAGCATACACTTCTGCTTTACAGAAGAGCTTTTAAAAGTTTATTTATGCGTGAAATATTTGCAACTTATTTATCCCATTCCTCTTTGGATATAGATGTACCTAGTATTGAGACCTTGTGAGCTAGAAATTGTCTAATGTCGATTATAGGGAGAGTTTCTTTCATACAAATGGAAACACGTTTGGTTGGCGAAAGACGTAGCTGATCCCGCATACACGTGTTGTCTCTTAGGTCCATAACCGACGCGTTGAAAATAGTCGCGGGGGTGTTGCTCTCGCTGAGGGAGTGGGATGCTGTAAAACCAGTATGGTCAGTACGCAGCACACGATAGCTAAAGTAACCAGAGAAATATCCACACTTTAATTTCGGTTTTCGACATAGTATTGAAGTCTCAGTTTCACCATCTTTAGCGCTGGTTTCCATTCTCGAATAAAGATATCGTTCAGGGGGTTTGGCGTGGTCGCTGACAACATTTTCGGCTACGACACCAACCCCACGATTCGTCGATCGCACTCGACCAGTAAATAGCCCGGCATCTCGCTAAGCTGCACTCTCTCTCTACTTTGAGAGCCACAAACACGTCACACGTCACGTCCACGTATACTTTACAGAGTAGGAGTAGTAGTATCTATCGTCATGTCTCAACAGCCGAACGATGGGGTGTATAAGGACGACATGTTCCAAATCAACTACGCCCTAACCAATGCCCTCTCACACGTGATGGTAGCCGTCCGTCACAGCATGAGCTCCTCCAAACCGACCCCGCCACTCCAACAACAAGCAAGAGCAGCAGCACCAGCACCCGCGCAAAAAAGACGCCTCAACCCCGACACACCGACCCAACATCGTCGACAACTGAGAACCCGCCACCAACGACGACAACGCAACAGCCGCCGCCGCCCACCAACACCGACAAGAAAACCCACCCACAACCACCACCACCACGGCCGACCACGCACCCCCAAACTTGAAGCGGCCGAGGAAACCGACGCTCACGTGTCGCGATATATCGCGAGAAGAAGAAGAAAGGAAGAAGACAAACGACGGCATAACAACCGTCACCAACGACAGCGAGAAAAACCGAAGAAACAAAAGACAGCGCCCTCTTCTTCTACGAAGATAGGTATCCAAGAACGTCGGGAGTCAGGAGAAGAAACAACTGTCGAACTCGACGCTGAATTACAGAGGCTCGTGGCTGAGCTGGTGGACTGTAGCGCCGCGTGAAAGCGCATCCTGGCATATAAATGAAATAAACGAACGGATCGTGTGCTCCGTTGAAATGTAAAACACGCTATTCGGTTGTTATTTTCGTACGCGGTATATGCCTCTCTCTTTCTACACCGGACAAAACAACAACAAACAAACAAACAGACATAGACTCGATATAAAAGCATCGCGCTTCTGCTTTACAAAAGGACCCGTGAAGATCCGGGGTAGAGTAGGTCTTCAGCAACCCATGTGCTTGCCACAAAAAAGCGACTTCTTGTCGTAAGAGGCGACTATAAGTTTATTTATGACGGTGATATTTCAGCGGTTAATTTCGATGCCATGCTGTTGATCACTGCGGAAATATACTCAGGCCAATAATGCTATCACGGCCAACGTGCACTCACTCACACGATAACTAAAGTAGTTTATTTATGCGTGATATTTCAGCGCGCCAGGACAGAGATAATGCCAATAATGCTCGCGACTTTTAATGACGATTTTTGTCGTAGTATCGAAAATTTTGTTTCGCCGTTTTTATCCGTGGTTTCCATCCTCGAATAAACAGGTGTCCTCCCATTTGTGAGAACTCCCAGTTGTGAGACACATTAATTTATGGTTCAGTGCACACAGGTGGTGCTTCCCCATCCTTACGATGAAAGTGGGAACAGCCCTGTTGCTGAAGAGTACCCGCAGGACAGTTCATTAATGAGTTAATTAACACAGAAGACATTGTTCGTTGAAGAGCATTTATTGTTTTCAATAAAGAACAAGTTAGATACTGAAATACTGAAAAAGATTATCATTTTATTTACACAGAAGAAATAGTTCATTAAATATTTCATTATGATTTATGATTCACACATTTTGATGATTAACACATTTGATTAACTATTATGATGTTTGCGTGTCATTATAAAACACTTTTGTACATGGGTCCATATTTCGAGATCTTGACACTTTTCATATTTCCAGCAGTTTGCCGACTGCATCAAGATACTGCTTGTGATTTTTCGTTCCATCGGCGAGTTGATCTTTGAGTCTATGTAGGCGATTGTCTATTTCCCTATACACGCGTTTCCTCGATCGAGGGGCGCCTCCCAGGTCGAGTTGGCACAGCTTGGTCTTCTCTGCCTTCTCTATTTTCGGAGGCGGTGGACATCTTCTGGAGGATGGTCATGATCGGTCACATTCCAAAGAAAGTCGCCGACTTTAGTGCATTTGCCGTTGCACGTTGTTTTTGTACATCTCCAATAGGTACAAGTCTGGCGCTGCCCGTTCTTGTAATACAGGCAGGGATACTCTCCCCGTTATATAGTCTGCCTGATACAGGTAACCCTGAAAGATCACCTGAATACTGCCTCGTGAACTGGTGATATATTCTACTTGTTGAAGGCCTGCCATAATGGTGATCGGAAAGAGCAGTCAAAGGTTAATAAATACATTTGGATTAATTATAGTTACAACAGTTATTGCTAGATTTTTCAAACACGTAAATCTGAGTTGGTGAATTACTTTCTCTTTCAAATGATCACGAAGTTACCTACACAAAGTGTTTATTTTTTTAAAGCCATTTACCTGAGTAGGTTAATTACTTTATCTTTTAGAGATTCATTAAGTTACCTCCACAAGATTCAGTTAAATAGCTAATCCCTTATTAGTTGGGGTTAATCCATTCTATCAGATAGGGGAGTAAGGTGTGTTTTCTTTGCTAATTACCTACTCCACTGTCTCACAACTGGGAGTCTCACAACTAGTAGTTCTAACAAATGGGAGTAGACCTTCCGATACGATATTGTAACTACTTGGGATGCAGTCATATGATTTAAATTTGCACGTGGTGCTTAAGTATATCAAGTCTGTGTAATACCACAATATACAATGATGAACTATCAAAAAGTATTTCGATTACATGAAAGAACATTTCAACTATTTATTAAGTTATAACTTTCTAGATATGAAACTTAAATGTGCGGGCCCAATGTATGTTTGATTACAAAGTTCTCTGTTATTGTCTTCCTACAGTCAACAAAATATCATCATCTGGTGTTGAACTGAACCGTCAAAAGTACTGGAAAGAACCCAAAAGGCGTATATTGTTCATGCGGCACTGCCGGACATTATTTTGGTGTATTCCCTGAGTGGCCGCTCTGGATTACGCAAGTGTTAATTGCGCTGGCCAGTCAGGGACAACCGAACCGGGTCGGTGGCCGCTTGAAGGGACTGCCCCATAATTAATAAATGAACGGGTGTGAAAACTCGATGGCCACATCGGGCATAAATCCTTGTTTCAACGAGGCAATCGGGTATTGTCACTTTGAACAGTGATACAGTGTCGCTTATGTATTGTTTATCATCTCAGCTCGGTACGCTGGCCACGTTGAGCGGGTTGATGGAGGCATTTCTAAGAATAGCTTCTACTGGTAGAAACTTATTATATAGAATAACCTATACAATAGCAATCTCTACCAGTGGAAGCTCCAATCTGATCCTACTAGTAGATATTTTCATATATGGGTGTTGAGCCATAGTTTGTATCAACAAAATGGCCATGAAATGATCAATTAATGAAATTTGTATTAAAGTGAGACACATTGATATAGAATTATTTGAATTTCTTTACATTTTTCATATATCAAAATAACATGCATAATAACATGAGTATTATTGTTCAGCAAATGAAGTGTCTTTGATGTTTGCCTGCAGATCAATCAGGGTTTTTACTAGTTGAAATGGAAATTGTATTGGTAGAATCGGATCTGACAGGTAGGATCCGATTTCAATCTCTATTATAGTCTGTTTGCAGTGAAAACGTTCCGATGAATTTCACTTTAAACATAAAAGTAAATCAAATACAGTGAAATTAAAATTGCGAATCCTCATAATTTTACCTTGCCAATTGAACATTTAAATCTCAGAATTTTGTTCAACTTAAGATAAAAGTTGTTTAACAAACGATCATAGTTTTAAATCTCTATTGTTGGTTTGTATTTCAAGGGGGTATGCAAAATAAATGAAACCCCGAGAATAAGAAAAGTTGGTTTTTGCGGTAGTCAAGTTAACGCTCATCTCGCACCGCACCTGCTTTTGTTTCACTGTTCCAACTACTTCGCGTACCGCCTTGTTCAATTGACAAGGTAAAGTTACGAGGACTTCACTTTATTTGATTTACTTTTTTGTTTAAAGTAAAATTCATCGGTATGTTTCCACTGCAAACAGACTATAGTCGGATACTGGTAGAATCTCCGATCAAATCGCAATCTCTACCCTGACATATATATATATATTGGACACATATTTCTCCGAGAGGATCCATTTCTGAAAATATTTGGCACTCAAAGGCAACAGGGCTCATGTCTAAGATGAAATGACTGTAACTTCGTCCAGGGAAACTCATGTAATACAGAGTGTGAATAAATGATGTATAAAGAAATTACCATATTATTTTTACTTTCATTGTGTCTTCATAAGATGTTAAAATGTGCCTTGTAAAATTTGTGCGGCAATCTACTTCTCGGAACCATTTCCCCTCCAACTTGGAAGTTGTTTACAGGAGAAAACAACATCATTTAAAGAAAGACCATATCAAATTATCCAAAGATGGTGTCTAATTTCATTCAATTAAGATAATTCTGGTAGTGACATAAAAAAAAATTCTGCCAGAAACTTCTGCAGGAAAAATAAATTCTGCCAGAACTTTCTGCGGAAAAAAATAATTCTGCCAGAGATTTCTGCAGAAATGCATTTTCAGAGGCAATTTGTGAGCTTATGAACACGTGAACACACTGTCACGTGAACCTTTTGGGTTCATCTCCTTCAGATCTTTCCAATGATATAAAATATATCTTTGTAGCTCGCTTCCTTCTATGTGTCAAGTTAGGACTCGCTGGCAATTCCTAAGTTGTCCCGTCCGGCCTTTTACCCTTTTCCACAAACCATACCGCCATGGGTTTTGATTTGTTCTGTTTGTTTGTTGCCTAAAAAAACATTACGCCAATTTCCCAGCTATGGACGTCGATCAGTAAATAATCGAGTCTGCTAAAGACGCTCTAGTGATTGACATCATGAGCATCGTCCGACGCAATTGGGATACGATGGAATGCATCAACCATGTCAGCAAGCCTGACAATCTGGTCCCGATACAATAAACATGGACCGTTAAAGATTTCAACCCGGACGTTCACGGGTCTAATATATTTCTTCTGTGAAGTCACTTCCATAGCTGTGAAGAAATATGATCGATGAATGCGAGGAACTCCTATCAGATGCATCCAAACTTATAGATTCTTTTAATGTTCCACTTAAACAACCATCATCTATGATATTTCTGCAAGAAACGCATAGCACGAAACAATATACCCGGCATCTGAATGGGATTTAGACATGGAACCAGTCAAAGACGTAGAAATTATCATATTGATTTAAAACACCTCTTAATGCATGAAATGTTAGCTGAATACCATGGACGTTGTATTATTGATTATATGTTATTTAATTTATATCAAATCCGAAGAACTGCCGTTCATTATCATGCCTAAATACACGGGAATTACATATAAACTATTCATCCTGATTTTCTGGATATTGCTGATGTGAAATGTAAACACTCTTTACGCTCTACTGTCTGGCTCAGAGTTCACAATATATATGAACTATGCATAAGATAAGAATGTTGTAGTTCTGGTGACATTCATGATGATTAGACTAAAAGTCAAGGTAAATATTCAGTTTTTTAAAGGTCAATATATATAAGAAGGGATCGTGCATTTTCTGCTACTTAAAGTAACAAAACTCAGTACAATACAACAAGTAAATACATCGGATCAATCAAATTTATTAAATAAAGAATGAGCATATTTGAATGCTGAAAAAGTGAGTGAGTGAATTTAGTTTTACGCCGCCTTCAGCAATATTCCAGCGGTCTGTAAATAATCGAGTCTGGACCAGACAATCCAGTGATCAACAGCATGAGCATTGATCTGCGCAATTAGGAATGCTGAAAAAGAGTACATGGAATCAACAAGAACCAACAGAAGTATTTTAAAAGGAAAATGACAAGAGGAAGGAGACATAACTGTTGAAAAGATTAATGTAATCAGATGTTATAATCTTTTAACATTGATGAAAGGTCACCATTGAAACTGTTAGTTTACAAATGCGTATAGTAAGTATGTTTCAAACCCTATCAAACGCTTTAACAACATTACAGAAAATCATAATCATAGTTCGTGCTTGCCACGATGTTATTCTATAGTTCAAGTCATTATGAGACACTAGAGTGGCCAAGAATTAATCCGGATTAAGTTATATAAAAGTTGATTTATGTGATTATGTTGGTGTAAACGTTTCAAAACAAGTCTTTTCAATATCTCCTCTCCCCTATTATGCATAATACACTTAGGATTACAGTTACAATCTTTGATTACTCTTATCAGAGTTTCTTCATGTATTGCGGGATTTGATAAGAACACTGCTGTCTTGTAAGGTGATATCTTTGAGAAAAGATTCACAACGCTGATTTACCCGAATATGCGGATTAGAATTGGTCTCTTGCTGTTGAAGATTTTTAGCTTAAACGTGACTTCACCCTTCTCGGTATCGAATAGACTGGAGTTTTATCACTGCAAGAATCGGTGAACAAGAGAGGGATAAATGTTGTCATTAATCTGTCTTTAATAATGTATGTCAATAATTTCCAGTAATAAGAAGTACGTTATTCGTCACATGCGGTACACTAGTATTTGGCAAAGCTTTCTTTGGCTACCTTCTTGAAAAATAGTTATTCCTGTTTTCCTTTCATGACTAATACTACCGGCACATATGGTCCTTGGTATAGGACGGCCGCAGTCGGCGTTTGAGTCCATACCACACAGGGTTTGTCAGATGGTCGATCAGTTATTACTGTATGTGGTATGTTGTCAACATGTTACTGTTTGTGTTATACGTGGCAACTAGCAAATGTGACAGCAATATCACAGCCTCCCCGGCCCGCTAGGAAGGTGCTTCGCTAATTGTACCTTCTGATTGGAGATATTTGATGCTAAACTGATAACACCTCTAAGTGTCAACATGAATAATTAAGATTTGCCGAGTCTGATTTAATTCGTTTAGGTTCCATGATATTACTTTTTGCTCATGGTTGCTGGTGATGAAATCATAGAAGTGATGGACATTGTTACCTAACAAATCTTCACTTAGGTCAGGGGTGGTATGATAGCCTAGTGGTTAAAGCGTTCGCGCGTCACGCCGAAGACTGGGATTCCATTTCCAACATGGGTACAATGTGTGAAGCCCACTTCCGGTGTCATCCGCCGTGATATTGCTGGAACATTGCTAAAATCGACGTAAACCTACACACTCACTCACTGAAGTTACCATCAAGAACGATACCACGAGAAACACCAAAGGTGATGCTTCCTCACAATATTGAATGACAGCCCAATACACAGTGAGGGTATTATTTGTGGTGGGTCTCAGAAGGAATAAAATACATCACTGGAAGATTTGAAACTACACTGCATCAAGGTCTAGGCCAGGTATAGAATTGGCACAAGGCGTATCACACAAAATAAACTATTAAACCACCCTAGGCAATCCCAGGAAGCTCCTGCAATGGCATCGTGGTGATAGCAGAGAATGTCATTCAACTGTACTCTGTTGTCAAGATGGGATTCATGAAAGTCAGTTATATCATCATAAGCATGTGTGAGTTTATGGAGAATATTCCTTATATTCAAATGGAACATGTAATGGTCTGAGGATATGTTCGGCGAGTCATTTGGGCCAGGCCTTGGGTGGACAAGAGATAAATAACTGGAAGAAGAAGGATGTTATGTTCATGTTACAAATAGAAAATTGATTGAGCAAAGAATGAATTTTTACTAACTGTACCTAAAAAAAGCAGATAATATATAACTTGTGGTCTTAAAGAATATGGGTATTTAGCTGAGAAGAGAATTAACTGTTCCTTATCCGGAGGGTTACTATGCCAGTAATTTCCAAACTGTGTACCCAGCACCTGTAAGAGGCGACCTAAACTGGGAAAGAGGTATTTCGTTTGTTCCTGAGAGAAGGATTGTGAGGTTGTTGAAGATTCTGGAGTATCCCATTCAGTGCCGACAGTCGGTAGAGTGGGCCAAGTTCTATCAAGTGGATGACCGTGTCAGGAATAGGAATATTGTATTGCACAACATATTGATAATTAAACACCTTGAAATGTATCTTGGCCAAACGAGCCCTAAACGTCAATTTACATATATCAGTGATTGTCTGTTCTATGCAAAGTTTGCTAACCACAATGTTTTGATCTTATATACTGAGTCAAAAAAAACTTCACAAATTGTAATTTGAAAAATGATGAATAATTTTTCTCTGATGATACATCTGTGTATCCGAAATGGGATCCCTATCTTTAGACTCTAGAAAAACGTTAGCAAAACCCACTCAAACCCATCCATTCGACGTGCAAATGACGTTAGTGCCAAATCAGGTTTTGCACGTGCAGTCGATCACGTGATCTTCGCATCGAAGTTGTCTTCATATGCACGTGTTTGCATTGGCCTCAAAAATTAAAAAAACACTTTTAAACCTCAGTTCTAACGGTACTTGAAATGCCACGATTGTCAAATGTGCAACGTGAACGTGCCGTTGGCATGTTGCAAGCGGGAAGATCAGTTATTGACGTCACAAGAGCAATAGGATGCAGCCGTCGTACTGTGTATGACTTGCGAGGTCGTCTACAACAAACTGGCACCACCACTTCTGATCGCCCAAGGTCGGGTCGTCCACGTGTGACGTCACGAGCAGAAGACCGTCAAATCGTCCTACGTCACCTACGTGACAGATTTTTGCCGGCTACACGAACCAGGGCTGAGATGTTTAGAGGTCGACTGTCCTCACAGACCATTCGAAATCGGTTGCGGGCTGCCAATCTCCATTCTCGACGTCCATATCGTGGGCCAATATTGACGCCGTTTCATCAACGTCAGCGTCTGCTGTCGGCCCAACGTCACCTCCGATGGACCCAGAGAGACTGGAATCGAGTCGTCTTTAGCGATGAATCCAGGTTTACCCTCAGATTCGCGGACGGCAGGCATAGAGTCTGGAGACGACGTCGTGAACGATATGCCCAATGTTGTGTACAGGAAGTCGACAGATTCGGGGGCGGAAGTTGCATGGTATGGGGTGCTTTCTGTGGGAACAACCGTTCCCGACTTCTGGTCATCCGTGGAAAACTCACAGCTGCTGCTTACCGCGACCAGGTGTTCACCCCTGAACTCGTTCCTTTCATGGCGGCTCATGGCCTAGGTCTACAGTTCCAGCATGATAATGCTCGGCCGCATACCGCGATGTTGACACGAAATTTCCTTCAAAACGCTGGAATCAACGTCATGGACTGGCCATCGAGGTCCCCTGACCTTAATCCAATAGAGCACGTTTGGGATGCACTTGGGAGATGCAGGAACTTGGCGCTGCCTTGCAAGAGCAATGGCGCAGAATCCCCAACCACGTGTTCACAAGCATCAGGCAGTCGATGAGGAGACGGTGTTTGGCAGTGGTGAATGCGCGGGGCGGCCATACACGATATTGAACTGAGAAATTTCGCATTTTTATTCTTGTAACTTGACATTCTGTATACCCATGTTTTGGAACGGCGGTGTAGCCTAATGGAACTGATTATGGCACTGTCAGTGTATCGAGTACATCACACATATCTCAGCAATGAAATAATAACAATTTAACCATCTTACCATCTCTTGTTCTTTTATAGTGCCCTGAAGAAAGAATGTGAAGTTTCTTTTTTGACTCAGTATATATAGTCGTCCAACAAATAAAGAGTGAAAGGGTACACAAAGATTTAGTAACGCCTTCAGGATCCCAGATTCTTCATGAATGGACAGGGACAAAGCAGTCATTTGCACGGTGTGTAGGAGGTGTCTGAAGCCCTGAGTTTAGTTGTACGACTCAATTGTGACAGAATTGTTGCCCGTCTCGTCACCGTTGCTACTGGGTATGGCAACAAATATATATATACTTGTGCCTGGAGATGCGAGATACTGTGTAGACAGCAGAACGATTTCATGATCCCAATCTTGTCGAATATGGAGAGGTTTCAGTCATGATTTGGGATGGGACCGGTACACCTGGAAGAGCTAATAATCCATGTCCTACAGCGGGGGCACAATGACATTCGTGCTACAATGGAATACCATTCTGGACGTGAGGCCGTATGAAGGAGCATTGGCCGTTCTCATAGTGTCATTGGCTCAATAATCTATAACACAACGGTCATTTGTGACGCCATTCAACTTACTTCTTGCTGCTCAGAGCTAGTGTTGCCATCCCACAAACGTTTCCGCCATATCTGTGAATTATCAAGGCCATGGTGATAAGTAACACTTGTGAAGACCCAAGGACATTTATTAACACACTAACACCATACCATTTCGACACAGACGCCGTTGGAATCGACCGAAGCACTAATCATTAAATAAATTAGTAAAGTAGTCCGTCATCACCATGGAGTAACTAATCACGGACCTGGAATTCGATTTCACACATATATTTGATACCAGTTATCTCGCATGGGTTTCTCGCCCGCAAATTGTTAGATAATAGCCTTAATACTGTAATCTACATTTAAAGATCTGAACGTATTTTGAAGAGCCATGATCCGGCATTGTTCAAGTCAGTAGATATGCTCCAATCGGTTACATTAAGATCTGGAAGAGTGCAACTAACCAGCTGTCTATAGCCAACCCTAAACCCTTTTCCAACGGAAATATTACTGCCATTAACTTTTATCCAATAAGGTCTGTACTCAGTGTAAGACGAAATGCCATACGAATAGCTGCTTGAACAGTGTTTTCCAACAATGTTGGTGATGAAATTGTTACTACCCCAACAATTATTCTATCTAAACTATTTATTGTTTTGTTTGGTATCTGTCAAAGTTGAAATTGTCATCGTGACAGGTTTTCACAAGGAATATGAAGCTAGTGATGACGTAAAGTACTCTTCAGTTGCTCTGTTGTCAACTGGACATATTCACGCCAGGGGTGAAGAAGGCGTGTTTTTCGGATCAGGGTCCTGTAAACTGAATTAACATTTGAAATTAATATGTCAATATTAGACAAAGTAGTTGTTCTGTTTCCGTGAAGGAACCGTCTTCAGGGACCTTGCTTGTCCAAGTAGTCATGCTGTCTGACTTGGATGATACGAATCATTATTTCCCAATTGTGTAGATCAATGCTCATGATGTCAATTAAAGGCGTGTCTGATCCAGATACGATGGCATGAGTCAACCAAGTCAGGGAGCCTGACAACCCGATCCTGTTAGTCGCCTCTTACAACAAACATAGGCTGTTGAAGATCAATGTTAAGTCGGATCTTCATGGGTAATCTTCCTGATATGCATAAAGTAGTATCACTAAGAAATTGGTTGAGATTCCAGCAAAGAACGCTAACCATGTAGTTTTGAAGTCCTAGGTATTGGCTTGGAAAAGCAAATACACCTGGCACGAGTCAAAATGTGTTGGTGGACATTCCCATGCAAGCGTATTATTGCTGAAGTCATCTACATACTTTTACACGCATTACACTTGCATGTACGTAGGAAGTACTTTCATATAAGTAGATGAGCATTAATTATATGTCATTATAATCTACTTTGGAGAAGGTACCATCTTCTGTCAAACTATCAACTTTTAAACCATATTTCCCCAGTAATCGATAAGAGACAGTGCCATAGTGTAGTGTTTTGCCTCAACGTACATGATAGTTTCATTTACGAAGAAAATACTTTCATGCAAGCAGACCTGTGATACTTGCAGACGATAGTTACATCTGAGTAGATGATGCTTACATCTACGTAAACCTCAAGAGAGTTATCACTTTTAAAGTAAATGTATAAAAAAAACACTGGTACAGGTTTGAACCCAAGCAGAATACATTCGCCAAAACGCAACAGGGTCACGATAAGCATGCAACCGTCCGAGAACTTGAATCATAAAATTTTGTGAAAACGTGAAAAACGTAATTATAGGACATTGGTTCAAATGAACGTGCAGGATTGTGGCATAAAGACCGATGTAGGACAGAGCAAGAATTGAGTAACCAAAACCACCACGAATATGCCAAGAATTATGGAATTATGGGGGATTTACAACGTCAGCTGGCAAGAACCTTCAACTGCAGCCAGGCCACCATAAGCAAATTGATGAACCGCTACCAGCAAACAGGCCAGACCCAAGACTGCCTAAGATCGGGAAGACCAATACTCAAGAAACCTGCCGAAGACCGCTATATCCGGCAAATCCACCCCCGGAACAGATTCGTGACGGCGACAGCATTAGGACACGCCATCAGACGAACAGTCCTTTAACGACTTGGTATACGAACCTACCGCCCCTTCCGTGAAATGGGCTTGACCCGTCTACGCCTTCAACGCGGACTGCAGTATACGTCAGTTACGACAACATTGTTAATTATTGCTGTTCCAGATACATGGAGATGTATGGGGAACATGGAGATGTATAAAGAAAAGCCATGTAATAACTGAACCAAAATCATTCCCTCTACTGGTGAAGGCCGTGTGGGATTAGTTAAACAAACAAACACAGTCGACCATGCCTCATAATCCTCTTACTCTTTAAATAAACAACTTGCCCGACTGGCAAAAGAGGATACCACCGTTTTTGCCTCAGTCCGCCCGTGTGTGGACAACATAAGCACTTATCTATTAACAAGTTCATGATATTTCGTGAATACATCAATTGCATAACACCATCTCTGACCATAAACCCAAACGGCCCATCCCTTGTGACAGGTGTTAATAGGACGGTACCAATTAGAGAATGTATTTTACAACGATATGTCTATTATTCCCTGGCAAGGGTTCACTTTTATGACATGTAATAAACCCTGCCCAGTCAGTCAGTCAGTGAGTCCGGTAAACTTTTATTTAATCCATGATGAAACGACTGACTGACTGACTGAGTATGGTTTTACGCCGCTTTTAGCAATATTCCACCAATATCACGGCGGGGGACACCAGAAATGGGCTTCACACATTGTACCTATGTGGGGATTCGAACCCGGGTCTTCGGCGTGACGAGCCAACGCTTTAACCACTAGGATACCCCACCGCCCTAAAAGTACTGGGAGGTCACGAAAGAAGAAACGCTGTAATGAGGAAAGTAGGAGCTGAAATTGGTTGAAATAGCTTAAATGTGTTTATTACGATGTGTCGAGAGGCTTTGATTTGCGCTATAAGAAGCGTAAGGTTCTGTCAAACCCACCCCGCGCAGGTGACCGTTTGGTTAAGAGAGACAACCCGCATACAGACTTCATAGACCCCTCCCCACCAAGCGCTTTCCCAGAACACCTTATTCCGCTACCCTGTGTAGAAAGTTCAACTGTGGCAGGCTGACTTGTCGGACGTGTCGCAGTATCAGATGGTTACAAATTCAGATTATGCGGCTCATGGCTGAAAATGGATGAAAAAAGCTAATACGGTGACCGATGGTTTCAAAAGGATTTTGGCCCGGGCTAAGCTTCGTATGTTCCTTAACTTAATGACCGATAAAGGTAGCGAGTTTGTCAACGGTAACTTTAGACATCACCTTGAGAAGGTTCCAAGGAAATCGTTTTATACTAGTCAAAACGACGACGTGAAATGCGCTGTCGTGGAAAGGTTTCAGAGAACCCAAAAGACCTGCTTATGGAGATATTTTACCATAGTATTGCAACCTTGGTACGTGGACGTGTTGCCTAATATATTGAAAGCTTACAATAATGCGTACCACACTGCCATCGGACGTAAGCCTAGCGACGTGATAACTATCTGTGATGAGCTAGGGGTCTGGGATCACGCGCGCAGACAACAACCACCGGCAAAATACTCTGGACGCAAAACGTCATATTCTGCTAAACGTGAACAATACCTACTGCCAGATACACCCGTGAGGATTTCTACGAGAAAAGGGAATTTCGATAAAGGGTACGAGGCCAACTGGACCAGGGAAATATTTTACATGGTCAACAAAGATAAACATCGAAGACCGTCAGCCTATAAAATATGCGACTACAATAGAAACACTATAAAAGGAACATTTTATTTTGACGAGTTGCAAGTCGTATCAGAGCCTGAGGTGTACGAAGTAGACAGCGCAGTGAAGAGAAGGGTCAATGAGGCTACCGGTAAAAGAGAACTGTCAATTCGGTGGAAGGGAATATATCTCTTCATCCAACGATCAATCGATATCAAACTGTGCAAGTGGATGTTTTGTCAGACAACCTAATCACATTGTGGAAATCACCGTTTTATGCATTTGTATTAAAGAATCTGTCTATGTAACTGTCAACAAAATAAACAGCAGAACGCAGAGCGGCTTGCAGGAGGGAGCCAATGACCCGTAACAGCGGCAGTGTTGGGGTCATAAAGGTCACCGTTCGTCAATGTAGGTCAGTTATGCACGTGACAGGTACGAAGAGGTGTCACAGGGGTCAGCGTGAATAGGGTAAAATAGGTGGGTGCCAACTGTTAACCATCATACGGAGTTTGTTTCTCTGGAGTTGTTCAACATTAACCACAAAACCCATTAGTGAGAATTAGTCTGTAGGTTATAATCTTTAATTTTTTTATGTTAATGTCATATTTTGTTTATGCAGTACCTAAGTGGAATTTAAAGAACACAGAAAGTATATTTACACTTAATCATTAATCGGACCACCTATGGTTAGAACTCAACAACTGTTAAAGCCCCGTTCCCTCGGACACAAGCACACACAATCATGCACAGTCATTGAAGAAAAGATAGAATGAAGACAAAAGTGTTATGTTTTGATGTCGCTCACATTCCAAATTAAGCAATGCATTTCTAATAGCTTTAAGCATATAGATAGTTAATATTTATATTTTCATGATAATTTTATGTGAAATGAGTGTTTCATGTTACACTATAAGTCGTTGGAATTAGTCAGTGCTGTCATTGTTAAAAGAAGTTATATTTCTTTGAGCATATCTGGCTGGATACTATTATTATCTGTAAATATAATAACAGAATTAAACATCATCAAGTTCACTCCATTCTTCCACAGAGGAGTCATCATGTCCAGACGAATGACAACTGGATTAACTGTTTTACTCCTTCAAGCCATCTTTGAGCCAGTACTCTTTCTCCACCTTCTTGACATGTTCAACACATGCATGCCAGCGTGCAATGTCAATGTCACATATAGCAGTGTTGACAGTGTGCTTGACATCATTCAACTTGGATAATTGATTTTTCGTGGCCACTGTACTTTTAAGGTCTCCCCAGATAAGTTCGATTGGGTTGAGATCACAGTGGTACGAGGTGGTAATCTTAAGATCTTACGGCCGTGTTGGCATACCATGTTGTCAATGTTATATGTGGGTGGAGGTTTGTTAGGTTTAATCAAAGAGTACAACTGTGGTTTAGTGGCCTTAATTGAAAATTGTATATTGTTATTTGTTAGCCATTGCTGCATATCTGACTTCTTTGTATTGGAAGTTGGGCACCTATTGTTTGGATCTCGAACTCTGTGATAGGGAGCATTGTCCATGACAACAAGACTTTTTGTAGGTGTTGTAAAGATGCTACTATAAGAATAAATCGTCCATTTTGAATTTATAATGAGGTCCATGGTTTTGAGTCTATTTTTAGATGATGAGTCACTGCTCTCTATTGTATATTGAGATCTATTGTGTGAATACCTGGTGTGTCTATTTTTAGACCATGAGTCATTGTCTCAGGTCTATATTTAGACCAAGACTCATATCAACATCTGGTGTGTCCTCCATATCATTCTGACTTCAGTCGGACAACGTCCCTTCTCCATTCTTTGTTCTTGACTCTACTGGTTCTATTGGCCTTGAAAATGGAAGCCGTTCATCGTGAGAGTTGTGATAACGAGGCCCTGGTAACACTTCCAAATCCCAGATGCCATTTACATCTAGGGGACGACGTCTATGTGACAGTCAAGACATGGAATGGAAAACTAGAAATTCATGTGAGGAAGTACGAAGTATACCCGAGTGGCAAGTGCTACCCAACCAAACGAGGCATCGTGCTTACCTTGAAACACTGGCTGGAAGTGTCTAGTGTTCACGTACAGCTGAAACAGCAGGGAAGGTACTCACACGTCCATGTTGGAGGGAACATGTACAGCTTCCTGGGACGACAATGGTATTGATGTGCAACTTGGTGGGAGAATGATCAGAAAAGTGGTAGAGTGATACCTACCAACCAATGTATTCTGTTGTCCCTAGATCAGTTGGAAAAGCTGGTAGATTGTGTAAGAGTCATGTTTGACTTTGTGCCAGAACTGAAGGACATGGTACCCTGTATGCTTCCAGGATGATCATCAAAACAAGATGGGATACTTCCAGTGTTCCTTTTGCACCCCTAGTGACTACAGTTACTGGGTGTAAAGCCATTCTTGGTTTAGACACTGTACTGTGCGAACGGTTACCATTGGTCTGGGATATCATGGATGTGTGTGGACATTACCCATTCGACAAGACTGGCGTTGCCAATTGCTGTGCAATCGAGACTGAATGGACTTCATTCCAGAAAAGACTCGATTCGTTTAAAGACTGGCCAGTGCAGATGAAACAGAGTCCTAGTCAAATGGCTCAGGCAGGATTTGTGTACTTAATCAGATGGGACGCTTACAAGTGTTTTCAATGTGGTCTCGTTCTCAAGAACTGGGAAGTAGATGATGATCCCTGGGCCGAACATGAAAAATGGTCTCCAGATTGTCTGTATTTGGCCCTGGTGGGAGTTACCTCAGAAAGAGGTGACCCGTTTGGATAGTCATAATGGATTTGCAACCAAGAGTGTGATGTAAAATGTGTGACTATTGGAAATAAATCAATGTTAAGAGTATGTCTGCCTTGGTTGTCTATGTATGGTATAAATAGAGGTTGACTCAAATACAAATCTCACTGAGATCCCAACCACGATAAGAGTTTGTTTGCTAAAATATAGTATGGCTAGGTACGTGTTGAAGCATTACGAATTTTTAAGGGTCATGTTAATGTTTCAAGACATTGAGGAGATTCAACAAGACATCTTAGAAATGAACAGAGAACAGATTCTTGCCATCAATGGTATTATCAATAGGTTATTAAAGGGAAGATTACCAGTGACTCGATATGAAAGGCGTCGTTTCCTGAGGAAAAATGATAGAAATAACTATCTAGCGGTGTTACGAAGATTAGTTCACCTGTGGACGACAGACAGTATGTCTGCTCATGCTGAACATCTAACTCGGAATGAATTGTCCTGGCTTGGAGGTGTCCCTTCTGCGTAGCCCTTTGAAACGGCTCCATGAAATGGTCTGTGTTACCTGGATACATTTGCCTTGCCAAAGTCATGATGGGTTGTTGATCGATAGGGTTGTTGAACAGAAGCAGATAATGACAGTTTCTGCGTTGTGTGGGATCCTTACTGAAATACAAAGTCTGGTTCAAGGCGATCACTGAGAGATTACGATGATGACTTCCTTCCGTAAACAGATCTGTAATGCGTGGATCTTTGCTCGCTGTCGACATTAAGTCATCGAGGATAATCACGTTCACCACATGGGGTCCAGAAATGCATCCTTTTCGAGATCAGAAGGAATGCCTTGATGAAATTCCACATAGGGATAAACATGGGTTTGAATGGCATTATACAAGGGCTGCCATCGTTTGTAGAGCCATATAATACGTTCAGGATAAGGTTTAATGTTCATCCTTTCTAGAATATGTTTCACTAAGTAGGTTTTCCCACAGGAGGTTGGCCCTGAGACGATCATGGTGAATGGATGTCGCAGCCTACATTCTTCCAATGACTTGGTAATACTTTCTGATGAATGTGGTTGCACTGGTTGCTGCTGCTGCTGCTGCTGTGGTGGTGGTGGTGGTGGTGGTGGTGGTGGTGGTGACGGCTGCTGCTGTTGTTGCTGCTGCTGCTGCTGCTTGATATCTTTTGGATGTTTTGTTCGAATATGACGGGACAAGTCATGAGCCCAAACATATTGTTTGGAGGATACGGGACAGGGATGCAATAATGATGTTCACACGTCAACAGTCCTACTACAAATGACACATTTAGCCTTTCGTCTCTATTTAAAAATATGTTTTCATTCGCTTTGTGTTTTCCCTATTGACGACACTTTCCCTTTCTCTCTTCAACTTGGCTTTAGCTTGTTCGACCACTTGTTGAGTAGGGGTAACAAAATTAATCTTAGGTTGCTCTGTGGTTTCTTTTGGTTTATCTTTCTTCCACTCTGGATCATACAGTTCCAAATATCGATCGACAGACATAAAATGATAAGGGTCTCCTTTCCCTTCAGCCCTGAGCATGTAAATCCGTGTCCATTTATCAGCATCGGGTACGAAGAGTTTGTATTGTGGATTATTCATGATGAAAACGGAGCAGCTTGAGGTGATGCATCACTGTCACTGGTCCACGGCTAAATGAAGTTAGATAGCCCTTGTGGCCTGTTATATAGATATCTTCATTGACCTTGGGCGTGGTGTAGCTTTCAACATCACTGCCAGGATGGTTTGGATGCACTACTATGACAAACTAAACCAGGTGTACCAAACATACTCAGCCAATGCTCTATCAAACAACCAGGCATTTTTGAATGGCCTCATCTCTAAGTGCATTGACAAACTGTGGTTTCAAAACAAATGCTACGATTGGCATGTTACTGGCAAAAGACTCTTCCACATACTGTCTGTTTGTCCACAGGGGTGAACTAATCTTCGTAACACCGCTAGATAGTTATTTCTATCATTTTTCCTCAGGAAACGACGCCTTTCATATCGAGTCACTGGTAATCTTCCCTTTAATAACCTATTGATAATACCATTGATGGCAGAGAATCTGTTCTCTGTTCATTTCTAAGATGTCTTGTTGAATCTCCTCAATGTCTTGAAACATTAACATGACCCTTAAAAATTCGTAATGCTTCAACACGTACCTAGCCATATTATTTCTAGCAAACAAACTCTTATCGTGGTTGGGATCTCAGTGAGATCAGTATTTGAGTAAACCTCTATTTATACAATACATAGACAACCAAGGCAGACATACTCTTAACATTGATTTATTTCCAATAGTCACACATTTTACATCACACTCTTGGTTGCAAATCCACATGACTATCCAAACGGGTCACCTCTTTCTGAGGTAATTCTCCCACCAGGGCCAAATACAGACAATCTGGAGACCATTTTTCATGTTCGGCCCAGGGATCATCATCTACTTCCCAGTTCTTGAGAACGAGACCACATTGAAAACACTTGAAAGCGTCCCTCTGATTAAGTACACAAATCCTGCCTGAGCCATTTGACTAGGACTCTGTTTCATCTGCACTGGCCAGTCTTTTAACGAATCGAGTCTTTTCTGGAATGAAGTCCATTCAGTCTCGATGCAGAGCAATCGGCAATGATAGTCTTGTCGAATGGGTAATGTCCACACACATCCATGATATCCCAGACCAATGGTAACACGTCCGCACAGTACAGTGTCTAAACCAAGAATGGCTTTACACCCAGTAACTGTAGTCACTAGGGTGCAAAAGGAACACTGGAAGTATCCCATCTGGTTTTGATGATCATCCTGAAGCATACAGGGTACCATGTCCTTCAGTTCTGGCACAAAGTCAAACATGACTCTTACACAATCTACCAGCTTTTTCCCACTGATCTAGGGACAACAGAATACATTGGTTGGTAGGTATCACTCTACCACTTTTCTGATCATTCTCCCTCTGTCGCACATCAATACCATTGTCGTCCCAGGAAGCGTACATGTTCCTCCAACATGGACGTGTGAGTACCTTCCCTGCTGTTTCAGCTGTACGTGAACACTAGACACTTCCAGCCAGTGTTTCAAGGTAAGCATGATACCTCGTTTGGTTGGGTAGCACTTGCCACTCGGGTATACTTCGTACTTCCTCACATGAATTTCTAGTTTTCCATTCCATGTCTTGGCTGTCACATAGACGTCGTCCCCTAGATGTAAATGGCATCTGGGATTTGGAAGTGTTACCAGGGCCTCGTTATCACAACTCTCACGGTGAACGGCTTCCATTTTCAAGGCCAATAGAACCAGTAGAGTCAAGAACAAAGAATGGAGAAGGGACGTTGTCCGACTGAAGTCAGAATGATATAGAGGGCTGTTCGGGGGACCTTATATTACCCACCCGAGTCTAAAAATAGACACACCAGATGTTCACACAATAGATCTCAATATACAATAGAGAGCAGTGACTCATCATCTAAAAATAGACTCAAAACCATGGACCTCATTATAAATTCAAAATGGACGATTTATTCTTATAGTAGCATCCTTACAACATGTAGGCAGAGCTGGCAACAATTGTTCCTCAACATACTATGTGAAAACCGTTGAGTTCACTTCTGTATGATAGTCCCTACCATCTGTGCTCTTTGACCGAAATACCAGATTACACCCAGGTAGGAATTCACGGTGGGAACCAGCATGAAGAACGATTAAACGGTTCACCTTTGCCTGTTGGTATTTTCCTACCATCACTGGGATCAGTGGGTAGCCACTGTCTGGCAGCAATATTGTTTGCATTGACCCAGGTCTCATCAATATATAGGTTCGAACCCATCCTCTGTTGCCTGCTTAATTTCTCTCAGATAGTTACACCTTATTTTCACAATATCAGATCTCTCACACATTACAAGTTTCTGGTTTGCTACCTTCTTGTACTTGTATCCAAATTTGAGCAGTAGTTTGCTTAGCATAAACCTAGAAACATTCATGTCGTGATCCTCTGCAAGGATGTGTTTTAACTTTCTTGTGGACAGGTGTTCATTTCTAGCAAATAGCCGGCGAATGACATCTCTGATGACCCTGATGTCAAAAGAATCCAATTTTGGATGCCTACCTTTTGTACAAGGTTTTGTTTATTGGTTGTTGGTTTGTTTTTTCACAAATTTTTTGCATGATGTTCTTTTCATGCCAAGAGCAAAAGTTGTACGTTTCATGTAATCCGACACCTTATAAATCGATTTGCTACGTTTGCTCTCTTTTAAAAAAAAATTAAACACATTTCTAATTAAACGTTTAGCATCATCTGAATAAGCTTTCATGATGACAGCTAGAAGTAGTCAATGTGAATGATCCAAACGGTCTATCACTGTGCAGTGCACAGGTAACTATCATGAACTGCACGTGCATTTACCTTTATGACCCAACACTGCCGCTGTTACAGTGTATGTACTGCATAAACAAAATATGACATTAACATAAAAAATTTAAAGATTTTAACAGACTAATTCTCACTAATGGGTTTTGTGGTTAATGTTGAACAACTCAGAGAAACAAACTCCGTATGATGGTTAACAGTTGGCACCCACCTTACCCTATTCACGACCTGTGACACCTCTTCATATCTGTCACGTGCATAGCTGACCTACATTGACGAACGTTGACCTTTATGACCCAACACTGCCGCTGTTACAGGTCATTGGCTCCCTCCTTCTGCAAGCCGTCTGCGTTCTGCTGTATATTTTGTTGACAGTTACATAGACAGATTCTTTAATACAAATGCATAAAATCGGTGATTTACAATGTGATGAGGTTGTCTGACAAAACATCCACTTGCACAGTTTGAGATCGATTGGATCATTGGATGAAGAGATATTTACAAAAAACCGGGCCCACATGCATTTCATGCCAAACTATACATTATGAGTAATAGTGCGTAACCGTCAGATTTTTACCTTACCCTATTTAGCGATGCCAGCCCAGAAACTCGACCGGATAATGTACAGCACACGTACACCGTAGATTTACCATACCCCCTGAGGGTAGACAGAAAGAATAATTGGAGAGTGGGTGTTAGTACTGTACAGATACCCGTGACATGGCATAATCTACCCGCTCCTCATAAAAATTTCGGGCGCAGATAGATAGTCTTTATTTCCCCCACAATTGAAGATTACAAGGGTACAGTTTAAATGGTTATGACAGGTTTAATGTACAGGTGATAGACAAGAGATTACACAAATAGATGTTTGCATTTATAAATAAAATCAGCAGCCAGGAACATTATTTTGCACCAGATATCAAAATCAATGTCAGCAGCACATTCTGGAAGACCACCAAGTAGAAATGTAATCATAATGTCATCATCGTTTGCCCACAAGTTGACAAAGCAATCTACATCGAGTATGTCAATGACACTTTCATACAGTTAATTTTTTTCTTTCATATTCATACGGCAAGATATGAACACATGCTTAATGATATCATGAGCAACTGTACCTCAACAGCATTCTTTTGATTGAAGTCTTCTTGATGCAAGTGAGACAATACGAGACAGCTGTTTAAATTTACATGGATAAAGTTGACATAACAGCCACAGTTTATTATGTTCAACAGATCTGATAGAGACGTATCGTGATAGGTCCATTCGTCTCATCATACGGCTGGTAAGGAAGGACATATCCATGCAGTGCACTTTCTCCAACGCAGTACCAGTCCACTTGCATTTATTGAGTACATTGCCATTAACAACATATTCAGCAAAGTCACTGAAAAGATTTTACTTTTCAACCAGTGTGAACATATTAAAAAACATCTTTTTGCGCTCATAGACTCACATTGGAATTGCGCGTGTCTGCCAATAAACACATGTTTAAAATAGTAGCAGCAACTTACTCTACAAAGTTTACCCCCAAAAAGCAGGGATTGAGAGTCAATATGGGATTGTATACTGATAAGCTTTAATGTCCAGCACAACTTCATTTGGGGTTTGCTTGGGTAGACCTTGAACCTTTTTGCTGAAATATCTCTGGGTATTTCCAGCATTTCATATTCTTTTGGTGATAATTGACCCGAGGTATTACAACCATATAGTGCAGAGGGTAATATTACGCGTCGAAATACTCGTACAGCAGCGAGCGGATTTAAGCCTCCAAAGTAAACTCCGTGATTATGGTTTACATTGACGAGTTTTTTCAACTTCTCACAAGCACGTTGGGTCCGCTCCATGCATTTACCACTACCCGAGAACAGCACTCCCGCATAGATAACTGATGTTTTGTGAGGTAGTTCAATTTCACCACACAGTACTTTAGGACACACAATATCACCTTGCGAACGAGAGAACACTAATATGGAGCTCTTACTCACATTGTAGACTAGTCTCTATTTACAAGCGTATTGATGAGCAATGTCTAACAGCTTTTGAAGTGCAAGAGGGGAGTTACTTGTAATTGTGGTGTCGTCTGCTAAAAGTTGACCTGGATAATGACTCCATGGTAGATTAAGACCATACCCAGAGCTATGCAATTGACAAATGAGGTCATTTATATATATGGTAAATATTTGTACTCCCGAGACGATTTAGTCTACATGGCCTCGGGCTTTGTGGAGAGCGATTTCGAGGGGGTTGATTTTGAAGAGGTGAGACATGTTTTAGGTAAATGTGGTCCTAGATTCGACGGGTTGCCCTACCTTGCTTCTATGTTGGGTTTCACTACCACCGTACCCGAGACAGTGGGCGACACCCGTGTATGCGTACTCGACCCCAGATCGACTCCCGTAGCCGATACGTGCTCCAATTTCTCTAAAGAACAGCTTTTCCATAACATGTACGTCTATTCGGACATTATCGACGACCAGATCGCCGGTCACACATTGACACCTCTGCTGACGTTGATACCCGTCAAACAGAAATTTGTGAAAGATGTAGTATACGTGAGCGAAAACAATCATATTCAATATCTGCCTTTAATATCTGACGAGATTCGTTCTGTGACTATTCTTATAAGAGACGATCGCGGACGACCCGTGTCATTTTCTGGCGGTCGGTCGGTGGTGATACTCCATTTTAAAAGCAAGGGGTGACATACTAAAAATAAATTTGTGCAATTCCTAGTTATATATATTTTATGTTTTTAATATGTTCCCTATGTATGTATGTATGTATATGTTCCCTATGTATGTATGTATGTATGTATGTATGTATGTATGTATGTATGTATGTATGTGTGTGTGTGTGTGTGTGTGTGTGTGTGTGTATATATATGTGTGTATGTATATATATATGCTTATAATCATATTTATGCTTCTCATATCATAATGTATTTTATCATTGTACATGGTTTTAACAGATAGTCTCTCATAACTCCAAATGGAGTGGCTCATGTAGTCTTTTTGTATATTATCCTGTATTATTTTATGTCAATGAGGTGAGACTCTAATATATAATCTGTCTGTCTACTAACGATGCACGGTAGTCATAGGACCCACATACCGGTGTATGTCGGTAGATATTACGGCCAGGGTGGTGCTGGTCTCGGAAATGTATTAGGCGCTATAGTTAGAATAGCAATGCCACTGCTAAAGTCAAGGAGTAAAATAATACTGAGGTAGGGTGCCAAGGCTGCTGCGGGTGGTGTGGGCGACGTGGTCACGGGTAGTGCAAATGCGTCAGAAAGTATAAGGTGGCGTGGTAGTAGGGCGCTTAAAAGCACAATGTCGGACGTTTTGGACAATTTCCGACCGGAACGTCAAACAGTTTGCGCAGGCGGGTACTCAGACACCGATAAAACATAGGAAACAACAGAGGATTTGGACGGTTGGAGTCGGACATAGCACCCTGTTGAAAAGAATGAAGCCTAAGAGAAAGGTTAAGAGAGGCTCGGTATTCTAGTAGAGATTTAACGTAGTTTCAATTATAATGTCGGGGGATATGGATCACGTGCAATGCGGTAAAAGTGAGCTGGATTTATTTTCGCTACCGGGCATGGTTTCCACGATGACGGATTCACACTGGACCAAATATAGTCCCGTTACAGGCCTCGGTCAGTTGGACGGTACCATAAAGTTTGATATCAATAACCCTATAAACAGCTACGTAGACCTGGCCGAATGTTACCTGAAAATTGTATGCGAATTTAAGACGGTGGACGGTCGTGCTACCGTCGCTGACAATGTGGTGAGCGAGGATGGTCAGACGTCGTCTGGACACAGAGACGTGTGCGTGCCCGTGACAAACACTCTACATTCTCTATTTCGCGAGGTAAGAGTGATAGCGGGGTCTAACAGGTTAGAATTAACGGGCAGTCTGGGCACCTATCCATACAGAGCGTTTATCGAGACCCTGCTGAGTTGTGATCAATCACAAATAGACAACAACCTGGTAGTGCAGAATTTCATCAAAGATAAGCTGGGTTGTTTCAATTACTTCATTCTAGGCAGGGAAATTCAAACCCGGCATTCGAGGAACGACGACGCAAATGTGTCCCCAGTAGACCTGTAGAGTTCGTCGGAAAATTACACTCTGATTTGTTTATGCAGCATAGATATCTCATAGACAGCGTGCTTTTAAAAATTGAACTCATACGTAGTCCGAATAATTTCTACTTGTTACACGCTACCGCAGACCAGGCTGGTACTCGCATACCCGGCTATGCTTGCCATATACTCTCGGCCGAGTTACATGTCAGACAGGTAAACGTAGAACCTGCCATTAGAGATAGTCATATCAGGGGTTTGACGCATGGTAGCAGTGTAAAGTATCCTATAGCCCAAGTAAAAACCACGGCACACGACATTCCTCAAGGCTTGAGAGAATATAATTTAATAATGGGTCATATCCCTAAAAGCCTCCTCGACAACGAATCCTTTGTGGGGGTACCAAACAAAACTCCTTTCTGTTTCCAGCCTTTCGGATTGACCGAAATCGCCGTAAAAGTAAACGGCCATGGAGTAGGTAAAAGATGTCATACTGCCAATTTCGAGCCCGACTCTACCCGAATGTATCAGACATACCTGGAGCTGTTTAGAAATACGGGTGGCCCAGGGAGAAATTCCACACATACCGTTACTCTGGAAGGATTTTTAGACGGTACCACTCTGTTCGTGTTCGATTTAACGCACGATTTGGGTGCTGACATGTCACACGTGTACCCGAAGAGCTCTGGTAAGGTCGGCATCGAACTGAAATGCTCGCGGTCAACGCCCCGAGCTCTGACGTTAGTGTGCTGTAGAAAGCTGGACAGTGTAATAGAATTTGACCACTTTAGAAATGCTACTATACACTGATGTAGACTCGGTCGGTTTATCTCTCCTTTTTTAAAATGTTGTAGGGACGAGATTTGCAATGGTTTGGACATAACGACCCTTTTCTTAAAAACAACTACAACAGTGGTATCACGAGCAGGGATACTTTGGAAGAGGTGTGTGGTAATAAAATGCGCAGTATTGCGCTTAGTGGGGTGAAAAGATTGAAATATCCTATTCTGTTTCTTTGCAACACGGACAAGAAGAGCGAAACCAGTCAGTCACTGGTTCGCGTTAAGTATAGAGAGCACCTGATAGATTACACATACACGACTGATTATAGATTACACGCGAATTTGGGTCGAATTTCACGATTTTGTGTCAAAAATATGGTCGTTTGCAATATACCCATTATATATTATACCGGTGTTTCGGACAAAGTGGCGTGTCCCTGGTGTGGATTGCGATTGTGGAAATGGTACGCCGAGGATGACATTGACTTTGAACATAACAGGTTTAGCCCATCGTGCTCATTCCTGAAAATTACGTGTCTCTTGAAATTCCACAGTGATATGAGGACACATACTATCTTGTGACGATAAATTATTGTATATCTACTCCTTGTCGTATTGCTTAAAGTGTGTATAGAATATTTTAACGTCGTTGTTGTATTCCTTAAAATGTGCAAGGTCGTGTGTGCATGGTGTGGTTTAAGACTGTGGAAATGGTGTGCAGAAGACTTTGAACACAACAGGTTCAGCCCTTCGTGCGCATTTCTCAGGATTTCGTGCTCCGTCAGGTTTGATATTGACATGAGAACTGCTTTGTGAACTGACATGAGAGCTGTTTTATGAGTAGAAATGTAGTTGTGTCTATGCATATTTACGAATATAATTTGTGAAATGTTGTTTACTAGCCTCTGTTGTATTTTATAAAAGTGTTGACGTTGTCCACCTCGTGGGTATATAGTTTGGGGTGGTTTAAACAATGAAGAATACGGTGCTCGTGCGGTCTAGTATTGTAGAGAGCTTTACATAGACTGCCCGACTCGATGTCTTCTATGTATTTTGGTAGAATATAACCGCCTATCCGTGTTGTATTGTAGAGAGCTTTACATAGACTGGAGGGCGTGTTATTTTTGACAGACAGACAGACAGACAGACAAGTTTATTTAGTAAAGGCCACAGGCCCATCATACAGTCATTTGCATATGATATAGATAGTTTAGTGCACATGCTGTGTAAAGAGGAACATTTCTAATGCGCTGAAGTATATGATACAGAAAAATACTGACATCTCTTATGATACAATCATTATGTGTTTTCATAATGTTAATAAAATTGGCATTTGGATCAAAATCAGTAAAATATTTCTGAATATATTTTAACCTTAAATCAGAAAAACGTTCACACTTAAAGGAGTACATGGAATTCATCTTCAATAACATTTTTGTCATCTAATTTACAAAATAGACATAGTCTCTCGTTGTAATTAACTTTATTGTATCTTCCAGTTTCAACAGCCAAATTAAAATTTCCACATCTAAATTTAAAGAGTGCAGATCTGAGATGTAAAAGGAATATCAGAATTTAAATACCGTTCCACATTTAAAAATGTCTTAAATTGGGAGTAATAAAAACACTTATTAGAATTTTGAGATTGAAGTGGACCAACATTGTTTAAGATTATCCGAAAGTCTCTGCTTAAACAAGGATAAGAAAATAATCAACATTGCCAACATCCTGACTGATCCATGCATAGCCAAAACCATACTTAAATAAAATATTTTTGACACAAGTTGCCCAAGTAGTGCGGCCAACATCATCTAAGGACTTGAGCATAATATAACAATGTTTTGGCAGTCTATCATAAGGCATATACAATAGGTGACACCAGTATTTAATAACTTTAGTCATATAAGTAATTTGTAGAGAGGAAATCTGCCACAATCACCAAGAGCCATGTTATTACAGGTAGATTTTACCAACTTTGAAGACATATTTACAATAATTTTGCACACGGACTCAATGATGCTACAATAGTTAGTACCCCAAATCTCAGATCCATAACACAAAATAGGTGAAACCATACAGTCAAAAATCTTAAATAGGTCTTTACAATTTACTCTTCCCATCTTTTTTTTGAAAACCATTTTACAGAAAATATCGCCTTGTTAGCTTGAGGATACCAGACAGCTTTGCGCTTTACTCCATACAAGCTTTGGTGTAAATACAAGTCCTAGATATATATAAAGGATACAGTTTCAATGGGATTGCCATTATAGGACCACTTTTCATATTCCCGTAATGGCCCACCATTTCTTAAGACAAGAACTTTTGTTTTACTAAGATCAATTGACATTCCAGTTTGTTTACAAAAACATTCAAGTGCATTTATCTTCTTTTGTAACTGATTACAAGTATCAGAAAGTGCAGAAACATCATCAGTAAACATAAGTGAACACATATTGTTAAAAGCATATGAAACATTAACACCTATACCACCTTCCTGTTCCATTAGGGAAAATAACTTATTAATAAATATGATAAACAGCTGTGGGCTTAACACACAACCCTAAACTGCTGTACATTGATGATATTATATTATAAAATTTACCAGCAATACCAACTTCAGCTAAAGATTGCAAGAGAACATCATGTCTTATTGTGTTTAAAGCCTTTGAGAAATCAATAAAAAGGCAATAAAATATGTCTCTCTTTTGACCAGAATATTTTTGGGCTAAAGCCTGAAGAGAGAAAATATGATCAATTGTGAAGTACCCTGCTCTGAAGCCTGCCTGGGACTCATTATTAATTTCATGTGCATCGCACCATGATTTTAAACGCTTATTCAAAATATAGGAAAATGTTTTACAAATAGAATCAATAAGAGATATACCCTATAATTATTTGGGTTACTTTTACAGCCAGATTTGAACAGAGGGGCATATAATACTCTTGCCCCAACCACATGGAAAATTACCACTATCAAATATCTGATTAAACAGTACTGTAACAAAGGAAGGTACAATGGAGGCACTAGATGCTTTAAGAAACTCATTTGATATACCATCAGGTCCAGGGGACTTATTGTTAGGTGAATGTAAAATGTGAAACAAAACTTCCTGCTCAGTAATGGCAGCATTAAGTATTGACACATCAGTAGCATTTACAACATGTGGTGAAACAATAGGTAAAACATCAGGCTGGTCAACACAAAGTAATGATAGAAAGTGATCAAACCACTGATTACATGAGATAGATGAGGGAAGACTGTCACACATTCTATATTGTTTCAATAAATTCCAAAATTGGCTTGAGTCACTGCCGGAATCCACAAGTTTCTGTCTCTGCTTACACTGATAATGCTCCTTTTTGGATATGAATGTCACTTTAAATAGTTTTTGTAGTTGTCGAAATGTATCCAAGTCCTGATTATTGTCTCTGTGTACACGTGATGCAGAATATTTATCGTGTTTTAGTTGTTCCAGCTCTGCATCCCACCAGGGGGGCTGTGATCTGTCCCTGTGCTTATCAAAGCTACGTTACACACTTCTAGTATGGGAAGCAGTTTGTTGCATCACACTAACTAAGAGATTAACTGCTTCATCAATATTGGTATACACAAGGTCAGTTAGTGTAACAGACATATCTAAAAATTTGTTGTGAAACTTTGTTGCAAACTGACTATTACTGTCCTTAGACCACACATATCTAACCCATAAATCCTCCTCAGTAGTGGCCTGCTGATTAGCATCTGTATTAGAAGTTGTGGTACATTCAGAGTTAGACAGAGCACATGAAATATCAAGAGTGCAGTAGAGGGGGAAATGATAAGAGTGGTCCAGAGTACCTATCCCAAAATTTCTAACCCTTTGGAATAATGATGAGCTTCCAATCATATAGTCCACAACCCTTGAGCCATTGTGAGTGATACAAGTAAACTCACCAGATTTATCATTATGGAGTCGGCCATTAAAGGTATGGATTCCAAATGTTCGACAAAGTTCAGACAATTTAATGCCATAATTATTGTGAAATATTTTAGTGTCTTGGTACATTTGTTTTGCTGCCTAGTATTGTAGAGAGCTTTACATTGACAGCACGACATTTACAGACCTCCTTCAAAATTGTTATTCGTCCCGCATTGGGTTTACGATACGAGGTAAAGAACGTAACACTCCGTACTACTCTTGCTGCTTTGCCGTTTTCTACCTCACAGATTACATTTTTTTTGTATGTAGAGTATCACCGTCTTACCGTCTTGTATTGTAGAGAGCTTTACACAGACGGGGTGGTCGTGTTATTAAGAGTCTCTGGGTATGCATGTCTTGCGGTCTAGTATTGTAGAGAGCTTTACATAGACAGCACGAGATTCCCTAGCCTCCTTAAACACACACACACCAGATATTAATGTCATTTATGAGGTAAAAAACGCGTCTGAGAGCAATTGAAAATACTATTTTAGCTTGACGGACGCACTCGGATTCTTATGGCCGCCATTTTTGTTTGTGTGACGTCATAGGGTGGTCAGCTCATGACCGCCTCCGTGACGTCATGGTGGTGATGAGTCAGCGCCTTTTTCCTACGTCATAGGGTGGTCAGCTCATGATCGCCTCCGTGACGACATGGTGGTGGGCTCTTTTTCTACGTCATAGGGCGGTCATCGCATGACCGTCTCCGTGACGTCATGGTGGTGGTGGGCTCTTTTCCGACGTCACAGGGCGGTCATCGCATGACCGCCTCCGTGACGTCATGGTGGTTTGTGGGCCAGCGCTTTCCCGAGGGCACATAACGTCACCTCGGAAAAGCGCTGGCCCAATACTACTAGATGCCAGTAACTGTTCTTGAGATTTTCGACTATTAAATACCACTTAACAACAGCAAGATAAAGTCACTGCAGGTTTTTAACATCTGCTTCATACACCAACCCTTTGATATACCCAAGTTCCACCATTCTACACTTAGAATATTAAACACTGTCTTGGAAATACATTGTGCGATAGCCCAACGTGAAACCAGAATAACAGGCCGTGTGTGTATGCTCTGAATGCTTCTGTTTGTTGTTTAGTCTATCCTTGGGCCGTGTTCTGGTATCCTTTGTGATGCATCGGAAGAGTGTCTGGTATCACGACAAGTTCCAGTCTGTCACGAAGTAACTACCTATTCCGGAACATCGACGACAGGTAAGAATATGAAACTGTTTTATTTAACGGCACAAGTTTATGACATAAAAATATGTATATCATACCCTAATGAATGACATAACTATTGAGATTCGGAAGTGAGATACATTTTCTGTAAGAGTGTGGTTTCATCTGAAAGATAAATATCAGTGAAATTATACCGGTAATATAATCAGATGACGCCGAATAGTTGTTGTTACCATTATCAAAGTTTCAGTTATTCTGCAAATATCAAGTATTTTGATAATCAGAGGAATGAACATGCTAAAACAGGTTATATATTTTGGTTCGCATAGCAGTGGAGAACAATGTATCACTATGCACGATATATATATAAGATTTCCACAAGATTTTGGCTCTAGTTTTTGATACATTCATTTTCTTAAAAGTGAAATCGCACTGTGAATATGATAAATAAGAAGATATTTCATGTGTCTTGTGAACTAATATGTGTCTGCCATCAAGTGACGTGAACAACGTCATATTTGTTTACCCGTCTATTTCACTATAAAATGAACTATTATATTTATTATATGCGTCTAATTTTCATCAGAAATATTTAAAACATGGTTAATCCGAGGAAATTCGAAAAACGGAAGTCAAATTAATCGGTATAATGTTGATTAACAAAAACTCGGATGGTATTTTCGATGTAAAACAGCCCACTGTGATGAATCCTCTCCATATAAATTGATGGATCCTTCCAGAGAGGTAATAGCCATAACTGACAGCTTTGAAGCTTAATATCAATTGACTTGTCTTGTATAGCCAACTCAACTAGACTTCCTTAAGTGTCCAAATCCACCTCCATTACAAAACGCCAACATCAGTGACGGCGTACGCAGGGTAGTTGGAAGTGTTCGGACATACACATGTCTCCAGGGTTACCTGGACCTTTCATCTCATAGTGTGACGGACAACACAACATGCCTCCAGAATCTAACTTGGAGCCACGTCGATCTTCAGTGCACAGGTACATTCAGCTTGCAATCTAGATGTGTCCTCTCAAACCCATGTTTACGTTTGTTTGTTGTTGAACGCCGCACTCGCGAGCAACATAACAATATTTCGGGTATATGGTAACCCTCTGTAAATAATCGAGCTCTGAACTAGACAATCCAGTGATTGACAGCATGAGGATGGTAATACGCAGTTGGGATAGGATAAGACGTGCCAACCAAATGATCGCGTCTGACCACCCGTTAGTCGCCTCTTACAATAAGCATGGGTTGCTAAAGACCAATTCCAATCCCGATCTTCACGGGTGTCATGTTAACGTGTTTATCTTTGGACTTGATAGTAAATATAGCAACACATTGTTTTCCGCATCACAAGACACCAGGAGAGTCTGTTTTCGACAACACCATGTGCACGTGAATAAGGAATTACATTCAAAAGTGATGACAAATGGTGAGAAGGTGAGCGTATCCTGTCCCACCAATCGTAATTACCTTCAAAAGCTAGTCATTTGCTAGTCATATCTTGATGAAGTTATCGTTAACTCACCCACTTTGTCCTTTTGTTGACACAAAAGTTTTGTCACTGATGTTTGAAAATGGATGGAGATCTGTTAGTCCTACAGTCTAAATCTACATATATGATACTTTCATCTCTATATATGCCATCCATACAATACCATGAGAATATCAATCCCATAAAGCAGCTTGGCGTCACTCGCTCTCCTCGACGTCGAAAAAACTCGAACCCTGGCCTCGTTTCTCTCCCAGTTACGTTGCTGCCACTGACATATAGTTCGTGGCCACTGCAGTCATCGTTGACGGTGAAGACGGGCCAATGCAGCATTCCAGCCATATCGTGACTAAATCAAGTTATAGATAAATAATAATTAAAAGTAGTTTATGAAATGTTGTCAGTGTTAGGGTCAACTTGTAGCCGCACTAATTGCCAAGGAGGAGAAGAGAGAAGGTTTCTAGCTCAATGCCAGCAGCAGAAAGGAAAGGTTTAACTCTTAGTCCTAGAGGCGGAATAAGAGATGCCTTCTTGTTGTACAGATCCCCAGAAAGAGGATTAAAAGACAGTTAAATGCAGGGTTAGACTCATTAGAATACAGTTATGTTATATACTGTAAAGATAATTTAAACTGGGTTGGTTAAGGGATGGCTCATTGGCCTCGGTGTAGAGATTGTCAACAGGAGAGGTTCTCAAAGACCCAAGACAAAGTCTTAGACCTTGGTGGTGGACAGAATCAAATAGTTTTACGTTTCTTTAGCAGGCTTTACCATATACGATGGAGCCGTTTCGAACGGATGAGTGGTCTGTATAAGCGCTGGAGGGTAGTTTGTTCCCTCCCCACTTTGAATTAGAAACGACTTCCAACATGTGCCTTTAGGCATTTATTTTTAAGCATTTAATATGTGGTAAGAAAGTCAAATGAGAATCAAAAAATAAGTCCCAAGAATCTTGCCTCCCTTTACAACCTTATGCGGCGTATAGTTTCTACAGACATGTATACCATTTGATTTTGGATTTAGAAAATTTAAGACCGTTTTCAATTGACCACTTTTGAATTTTATTGATTCATAGTTGTAACTGCCTCTCGATTGCATGCATATTTTACCACGACAAGAAACACTAATATCATCCACGAAAAGTGATCCATCTACTGAATCAGTTAAAACCTGTTTATTTTTATAAAATATAATCTTACAGACAAAATGCTGCCTTGTGGAACACACTGATCCTGACCGTAATGTTCAGACAGGGTAGAGACCCAATCGGACTTGAAACTGCCTGTCTGTTAAAAATTATGAGATAAAATCAGGTAAACGACCTCTCAAACTGAAAATCATGTAGATCCTTCAAAATACCCTTCTTCCAAGTATCAGAAGCTTCCTCAAGATCAAAGAAAATTGCGACCTCGTGTTGTTTATATACTATGGCATTTTTACAAGGATTCCAATCGTACCAAAATGATAAATGGTACTTCGATATTTCCAGAAACCATATTGTATATTTGTTATTAAGTTATTTGTTTTCAGATACCAAATTAATTCTATTGTTTACCATTCGTTCCATGGTGTTACAGACACAACTCGTTACAAAGATCAGTCTGTAATTAGACGAATCATTATCATCCCGCCAGGTTTTGGAATAGGGACTACAATGGCATTACACCACGAAATTGGGAAATTCCATGTGGTCCATATTGTATAAAAATATTTAGAAGTGTTTCCACACATGATTCGGGTAAATGCTTCAAAGCCTCTTCGATAGCGTATATTATCAGCTCCTGTTGCTGTATCATGAGCTTGCTCAAGGTGGTATGTAGTTCATGTAGTGAAAACAATTCGTTATAGCCTTCCCCATTGTCTGAGTAAAGATTGTTCTTTTCATTTCTCTGTTGTTTCTGATGTACTTGGAAACTCAGGGACAAAATTGGATGAAGACGAATGCTTGGCAAGAGTTTCACCAAGTTTGTTGGCAATGTCGGTTTTATCAGTTAATAATTTGTCACCATCCTTCAGGTGGTGAACCAGTAAATTTGGAACCTTTGCCTTTTATCTCTTTTGTATCATCATGTTCCACACCTTTGAACGGTGTGTGTGCAGGGAATTTTATCTTAGGAAACATAAACTCTCCAAGAATGATGCTTATTCTGTTTAAGTACGCGTCAAGCCTTAGCATTTAAAAAATTAACCATATTTAAGATTATGTACTGTATGATGTCTCCGAAAATACTACGACATCATGTTTTTAAGTGATTTCCACACACTTATGGTCTCATATAATGACCAACTCAGCCATGGCGAAGTTAACTCTTTAGGAAGGTGAAACCATCCCACCAGGGTTAATCGTTCCCGGCAAGAGTGATAAATCCAGAGAAGAATATGTTCCCGTAGCTGCATGCAAATACGTCAGCTGAATCATCATTGGATGATATACATGAGTTACTATCAAGAAATGAATTCTTCAAAGATTTTCCTCCCTAATATTAGTATGGGCACTTCCCCAAAGCGGGTTGTGATCAGGGGCTGGTGTTGCTTTGGATGTGGATGGCTTCAGTTAATATCAGGTTTGGTAAATTTGCCGAAGTGTTGCCGGTATTGTGAATTCTGTGAAGTTGGATTTGATTATTGGGATTTGACCTGAATATGTTTCTAGAGATAGCTGAAGTTTGTTTTCGGATTTGTTTATTTAACGTCTGAATTATTTCTTTACAAGAGTTACTTCCTGCAGATCTCTAATTTGCATTATACAATAATTGGAGCAATTAGTCATGAGTGGCTCAATCGGTGATCTTTTTGCGTGAATGTGAGGATCAGATCCTCCACCTGTCCCTGTGAGGACAGAGTAACATCCATATCCAACCAGTCCAAACGACCTATAGGACATTAGGTGGGTTTCTTCTCTCACTTCAGTTTTCCCTTTCTTCTGCAATGGTTTTCGATCACTGGCTGGTTTTGATGGTAGTTGATTGTGATGGTCTATTGGGCTCAGAAATTCTTCTATCTTGGATCCAGACGTAGAATGGATGATTCAGGAAGTAGATGGAGTGAGGTAAAAGTGACTGATCATTACAGGATTTTCTAAGTCAAGTCAAGTCAAGTCAGTCTGTAGTAGAGAGGACGTTGCTACAGAGCGTGGGATGACTGCAGAGGAATGTGCGGATATTCTGGGGAGTTGAAGGCCAGTTGTAGACAATTGCCCAATACATTCTTTCTACATTTTATTCTTATAATTTGTGATTCCCTTTGAGGTACCTAGATGAAGTGGGAATGTGGGCCACTTAGCCATTAGGGCATTTGTACTCCATTTTGCACAATCCCTACCAGCTACTCTCATGGCCGCCTCAAAGCGGTATTACACACCACAGAGTTACGGATAGCGATTAATGACCTGCATGACCAAACTGTTAGGTAGAGTGAGTGAATTTAGGTTTAGAGCCGCACTCAGCAATGTTTCCTACTATATGGCGGCGGTCTGGCATGAAGCTAATCGAGTCTGGACCAGACAATCCCAGTGTGATCAACAGCATGAACATCGACCTGCACAGCTAGGAACCAGGATGACGAGTAATCCAAGGCAATACCACCGAGCTCGACTGGCTCGGTTCCGTTAGATTGCCTCTAACTCTAACCCAGGAGCCTTCACGGGTCGACTCAAAAATAAGTTGACGATATTTGTAACAATGGAGTAAATTTGGGATATACACATCCCACTCCGATGTTAGAAATAACCTGCCTTGATCGACTGTAGGGATGATCTAGCAAAAAGATTTATGTTAGTTTCTTTGTGATGATACCTCTCTGTTTTGATGGGTGAAACGTTTTACTCCCGTAACGCTTTAATCACGCAGAAGCTCTAAAAGCAAAATCCTCTTCAGACATATCGCATAGAGACAATGAGCCCACCATCTCATTAACTGATACCAGGGCGCTAATTTAAAAGGTTTGTGCGGGAGACCTAATTTCGATATTTTACAAAAGTTTTGATAGCTAGTAGATTCAGAGATTTGTCCTCATCGAGAAAATTGCACACTACACAGAGTGATACATTGAGACGAGTGACGTCCTTTACTTATCCACAAATCCAAGAGATAGTTTACGAAAAAAGGCAAAAGGGTTCAGTTTGATAGGGAGAAAATCTGCAAAGCTTCAATGACTAGAATTTAGCCAGAGATTAACATTTTTAGGGCATTGCAGTGAATAGAGCTCATCCTAGACGTCTCTTCTTTCGTGCCAAGATTTAGACCAGCAAGTGGTAGTTGCCATGATGAAGAATGATTCCAGCACCCACAATGCCCACACCCACCAGAATTGTCAACAAAGGACAGTGTTATACTGCATCTCGGATTTTCAAGATGCTAACACAAGTGTTGACTGACTGACTGACTGAGTTTGGCTTTACAGCAATATTCCAAGCAGCACTACCCACATCTACGGCGGGGGACACCGAAATGGAGGCTTCACACATTATTGCCCACTAACACCAGGGATACAGGGTGTTATGGTCAAACTGAATGTAACATGAAGTTTGTATTTGTGCATAAATTCAATACCAGGCTGGTTCGGCCCTTGAAGCCGAGAATTAGAGACATACATTGTTCTAGGGGTTAGCTTCACTTTCGATTCGCCAATGGGCCACCGCCTTCTGGCATAGGACTCAGAGAGCAGAAAGATTTAATGCATAATCAATACTTTATACACTGAAAATCAGAATTACCAATGCCCAATTATAAGTTATATGTTACTTACAGAATTAGTCACCATGCACAGGACTTGGGTTGACCAGCCGGGCCATTCTACTGCTCGTCTAGGTGAGATTAAGGGGCGAAGTGGTGTGTTGAGCCCAGCAGAGCAGCTGGTCCTGGTTCCTCTGCACCGAAGCCACCAGACTCCTGACCTCCACCGACACAGGGCGCAAGCCACGGAAACAGGTTGCCAAGTTAGGTCGTGCTTACCACAGCAGCCAGATTGCTGCGGACCACATTCTCCAGGGTCCACACAGGAAGCCCGATTCCACAGAAATAGCGGTAAGGTTGGTATACCAGATCGTCAAGGACTGTTAGTCTGATGGCGTGTCCCTAATGCTGTCGCCATCACGCGAATCTGTTCCGGGGATAGATCTGCTGTCTTCGGTCGGTCTTGGATCAGCCTGATTGCTGATAGCGGTTTATCAGAACATATAGTGAAGGTTCTTGCCAGCTGACGCAGTGAAGAGTCCCATATTGGCCACCTGCTGTTTGGTCTCGTCGCGCTTCATAAGTCTTGCATATTCGCGAGAATTGGTTTTAGGTTTTACTGAATGCTTGCTCTGGCCAACATCAGCCACAATCTTGCATGTTCATTTGGATATTGTCTATAATTGCGGCACTTTGAAAATGCGCGATTCGTGCAGAGTTTTGGACAGCTGTGTGGTTATGGGGATCATGTTGCGTTTAGGCAGATAGCATTCCATTTTGGGTTCAAACCTGTACACAGGTTTTTATACAGGCTACTTTAAAGTAATAACTCTGTTCCCAGGGCTTTACGTAGATTAGAGAGTATCATCTACTTTTAGCAAAGTTTTTCTTCATAAGTGAGAGAGAGCTATTACATGTACGTTGATACAGAAACACTATGGCTGGACCTATTGTCGATTCTTCGGGGGAAATATGGTTTACCAAGTCGATAGTTTGACACAAAGATGGTGCGTTCTCAAAGTGGATTATAATAGCATACGCATATCGCACTGATCATCTACCAGATATAAGTATCATCTACTTTAAATACGTACGTAAATCTAGAGTATAATAGGTGTAAAATTACATTACGTAGATGACATGGCTGTAATATGCTTGCATGGGGAATGTCATCCACCATTAACATTTGACTTAATGCCCGAATTATGTTGCTTTTCCAAGGCAAATACCTAAACATCAAATCTACGTGGCTAGCGTTATTTGCTGGAGCGAATCTGGACCAATTTCTTTATACAGTAATACGTTATGCATATCAGGGAGAGGCTTAATGAGTTTACCCGTGAGATCAAGGCTTAACATTTGATCTTCGGCAACCCATGCTTGTTTAATGAGAGACGACTAACAGGATCAGGGTGGTCAGAGCTCCTTCGGCTTGGATGACATGTCATCGTATCCTGGATAAGACAAGCCTTTTGGTGACATCATGAGCATCGCTCTGGAAATTCGGAAATAACGATTTGTATCATCCAAGTAGACCAGCATGACCACTTCGACCAAGCAGGGTCTCTGAGACGGATCCTTCACGGTATATATCTAAAACGAACAACTATTTTGTGTAATATTGACATATTAATTTCAAATTTTAGGTGATTTTACAGGACCCTGGATCTCCGGAAATATACGCCTTCTTCCACCTGAAGCTTGAATATGTCCAGCTGACAACAGAGGAACTAAAGAGTATTGCAATCAACACTAAGCTACATACATTCCTGGTGAGAAACCTGTCCGCGATGCCATTCAAACGACAGATACCAAGAGCCAAAATCAAAGAAATAACAGATAGAATGGTTATTTGGAGACCAGGCAGAAAGGATTCCATCACCCACATTGTCGGAAAACACTGTTTCCAAAGCGCAGCTATTCGGTATGACATTTTTGTCGCGTGCACTGGGTATAGACCTTTTCTGGATCCAAAGTTGTGTGATACTATTTCCGTCGGAAAAGGGTTTAGGGTTGGCTATAGACAGCTGGTTAGTTGCAATGAATTACAGATCTTAATGTAACCGATTGGAGCATATCGACTTACTTGGACAATGCTGGATCATGGTTCTTACAAAATACGAACAGATGTTTAATGTAGATCACAGTATTATTTAACAATCTACGGGCGAAACCCATGTAGTGCTATATGAAAGTATCAAAAATTTGTGTGAGACCAGATTCAGATCTGTGATTAGCTACTCCATGAAATTATGGCCTAAGGTCAATTTTCTGGACTACTTTAGTAGGTGAATTTATGAAGTTAGTGCTTCGGTCGATTCAACAGCGTCTATGTCAGCAATGGTATAGTGTCAAGTGTGTTAATAAATGGGTCTTGGGTCTTTACACGTGTTTGCCATCACAATCGCCTTGATAATTCACAGATATATCAGAAGGGGGCTGGGAGGCTTAAGTCCCATAAATAAGCTATGGGCCGTATGTGATGCAGAACCCCCATTGTACTACTACTGTTTAATGGATATACAGCACTAAGCTATAGGCTTAGCAAAGTAGGTTGAATGGCGTCACAGAGCCGTTGTGTTATAAATTACCAGATACGTACTGTAAGGAATGGCCAATGCTCCTGCATACGGCCTCACGTCAGATGGTATTCCATGGTAGCACAGATATTCTTATTGCCCCTTTGTAGGACATGGATTATTAGCTCTTCCACACGGTGTACCGGTCCCATCCCAAATCATGACTGAAATATCCATATTCGACAAGGTTGGGATCATGAAGTCGCTCTGATGTCTACACACGGTATCTCGAATCTCAGGCACAAATAAGTTTATTTGTTACCATACGAGTAGCAAAGCCGACGGGACGAACCCAAAATTCTGTCACCGATTCCAGTCCCGTTACAACCAGACTCAAAGGCTTCAGATACCCCAGCACACCGTGCAAATGGCTACTTTTGTCAGTCAGTTTATGAAGAATCTACAGAGGACCCTGTAGATTTACTAAAATCCTAGGTAATCCTTACACACTCTATATTTGTTGGACGAGTGTATATATGAAAGTGGCTGTTAATGGTTAGCAAACTTTTGCATAGGAAGACAATTACTGATATATGTAAAGATTGACGTTTGAGTCTCCGTTTGGCCAGGTACATTTCAGATTGTTTAATTATCAATATGTTTATTGCAATGCAATGTTCGATATATGCAAAATGTATGACGGTCATTTCACTTGATAGAACTTGGCCCTCAATCGACATCGGCACTGAATGGGACACTTTCCAGAATCTTCAACAACCACACAATCCTTCTCACAGAAACAAACGCAAGTACCCGGCAAATATGTTTTGGTTAGGTCGCCTCTTACAGGTTCTTCGGTACAGTTGGAAATTACTGGCATAAAGACCCTCCCGGATAAGGGAACAGTTCATTTCTCTCCTCAGCTCGAGCCCATATTTCTTTAAGACCACAAATTATATATTATCTGCTTTTTAGGTACAGTTAGTAAAAATTCATTCTTTCTTAATTAATTTTCTTTTGTGACATGAACATTACATCCTTCTTCTTACAGTTATTTATCTCTTGTCCACCAAGGAATTTTAGCTGAAATGACTCGCCGACCATATCCCTCAGACCATTACATGTTCCATTTTGGTGCCAAGGAATATTCATAAACTCATGCCTTAGTAGTATACCTAGCTCCTGCAGATCCATCTTGACAACAGAGTGCAGCTGCGGTTGAAGGCATTCTCTGCTATCACCACGGTGCCATTGCAGGAGCTCCTGGCATTGCCTGGGATGGTTTAATAGTTTATTTTTGTGATATGCCTTGTCATAATTCTATACCTGGCCTAGACTTTGTTGCAGTTTAGTTTCCAAATCTTTGGTAAGTATTTGATTCCTTCTGAGACCTACCACCCTTATAATACCCCTCCTGTATGTGGGCTCATTTCATTATGGGTAGGAAGCACTTTGATGTTTCTCTTGGTATCGTGGTTGATGGTAGCTTCAGTGGTAGAGTGTTTAGTTTACGTCGATTTTAGCAATGTTCCATGCAATATCACGGCGGATGACATCGGAAGTGGGCTTCACACACTGTACCCATGTGGGAAATGGAACCCGAGTCTTCAGCGTGACGAGCGAACGCT